>NC_067248.2:4545454-4848484 GCF_019359855.2 Lolium perenne | reverse complement strand
GGTCTCCTACTTTGAATTCCCTTTTCTTTATCCTTCTATCATGCCAAATTTTAACCTTCTCTTTAAACATCCTAGCGCTCTCATAAGCTTCATTTCTCCATTCATCTAATAACTTCATGTCTAGGATTATCTTTTCTCCCGCAATTTTAAAATCAAAGTTAAGTTCCTTCACGGCCCACCTACCTTTGTGTTCTAATTCTACAGGTAAATGACAAGCTTTTCCATAAACCATTCTATAAGGAGACATTCCCATAGGATTTTTAAAAGCAGTTCTATAAGCCCATAATGCTTCATTAATTTTAGTTGGCCAATCAGACCGGGACTTATCAACTGTCTTTTCCAATATAAGTTTTAATTCCCTATTACTCAATTCAACTTGACCACTAGTTTGTGGGTGATATGGAGATGCTACACTATGATTAACACCATATTTAGCCAAGGTTTTTCTAAAAACTTGATGAATAAAGTGAGAACCACCATCAGTAATTAAAAATCTAGGTACTCCAAACCTGGGAAGAATGATGTCCTTTAACATCTTCATTGCAGTAGCATGGTCAGCATTCTTTGTGGGAATTGCTTCCACCCACTTAGTAACATAATCCACTTAAACGAAAATATGAGTATACTGCGATTTGTTGGCAGGAAATGGCCCCATAAAGTCAAATCCCCACACATCAAATGGTTCAAGAGGTAAAGTATAATTCATAGGCATTTCATTTCTCTTACCAATGTTACCAATGCGTTGAAATTTATCACAAGCTTTAACATAAGTAGCACAATATTTAAATAAAGTAGGCCAATAAAAACCAGATTGCAATACCTTCGCAGCTGTGCGGTATCCCGCGTGGTGGCCTCCATAAGGACTGTCATGGCAGTCTTTTATAATGATCTGCTATTCAAACTCAGGCACACAACGTCTAATAATACCATCAACTCCCTTCTTATAAATAAAAGGATCATCCCAAAGTAATGTCGAAGATCATAAAAGAATTTCTTTCTTTGTTGATAGGTAAAATGTGGTGGCATAACTTTCCCAACAATAAAATTAGCATAATCAGCGAACCATGGGGAAGTCAATCTTGCACTAGACACATTAATATTTGCAAGTTGTTCATTAGCAAAGCTATCATTAATAGGGGTTGGATCATCCGGAATGTTTTCCATTCTAGACAAATGATCAGCTACAGGATTATACTCACCCTTTCTATCAACAATGTGTAAATCAAACTCTTGCAATAATAAAACACATCTAATAAGTCTAGGCTTAGCATCTTTCTTATTCTTAAGATATTTAATAGCAGAATGATCAGAGTGCACAATAACTTTAGAATCTACTATGTAAGGTCTAAAATTATCACAAGCAAAGATCATAGCTAAATTTTTTTTCAGTAGTAGCATAATTTCTTTGAGAACCATGAAGAGTCTTACTAGCATAATATATAACATTTAATTTCTTATCAACTCATTGTCCCAAAACAGCACCTACTGCATAATCACTTGCATCACACATAATTTCAAACGGTAAATTCCAATCAGGCGGTTGAATTATGGGAGCACTAATTAATGCATTCTTCAAAACATTAAAAGACTCCATAAAATCATCATCAAAGGAAAATAGAACATCCTTTTGCAAAAGATTAGTAAGAGGTTTTGATGTTTTAGAAAAGTCCTTAATAAATCTTCTATAAAACCCATCATGCCCAAGAAAACTTCTCATACCTTTGATATCCCTCGGATATGGTAGCTTCTCTGTGGCTTCTATCTTCGCGCGGTCCACTTCAATGCCTCTTCCAGATACTCGATGACCAAGGACTACACCTTCCGTAACCATAAAATGCCACTTCTCCCAATTAAGGACTAGGTGTTGATCCTCACACCGCTGTAGAACTTTGTTAAGATTGAATAGGCAATTATCGAAAGAGGTACCATAGACAGAGAAACCATCCATAAATACTTCCATAATCTTTTCAATATAATCAGCAAATGTAGCATTCATGCATCTTTGAAAAGTAGCAGGAGAATTTCATAAACCAAATGGCATTCTTCTATAAGCAAAAGTACCAAAGGGACAAGTAAAAGTTGTATTTTTTTTATCATCTTTGTGCACAGGTATTTGAGAAAAAACCGGAATAACCATCAAGATAACAAAAGTGTGAATGCTTGGATAATCTTTCTAACATTTGATCAATAAAAGGTAAAGGATAATGATCCTTACAAGTGGCTTGATTTAATTTCCTGAAATCAATACACATCCTCTAACCAGTAACAATGCGTTGATCAACAAGTTCATTTTCATCATTTGGAACCACAGTGATTCCACCTTTCTTAGGAACACAATGAACAGGACTTACCCATTTACTATCAGCTATAGGATAAATGATACCGGCTTCTATAAGTTTGATTACCTCTTTTCTTACCACTTCCTTCATTTTTGGATGAAGACGATGTTGATAATTAACAACGGGCTTTGCATCTTCTTCCAAATTAATTTTATGCATGCATAGAGCTGGACTAATACCTTTAAGATCATCAAGAGAATATCCAATAGCCGGCCTATGAGCACGTAATACCTCTAGTAATTTTGTTTCTTCTTCTCTTGAAAGATTAGCACTAATAATAACAGGATATATATTTTTCTCATCAAGGTATGCATATTTCATATCATCGGGCAAAGGTTTTAATTCAAAACTAGGATCTTCCTTGGGTGGTGGTAACACGCCCAGATTATCAGTTGGAATATGCAATTGCAAATGTGGTGGTTGTTGAGATAAAATTTGTTCTAATACTTCTCTTTCTTCATTACTATATGGTTCCTCTTCATTAAGTACATATCGTTCCACCGCGTCCGATGAAGCGACTGCCACAGAAGCAAGAGTTTCCACAATATCTTTTTGAAACTTTTCTTTTTCTAGATGCTTATCAGTAAACTTGGAAAAATTAAACTCTAACCTTTCTCCAGCACATTTAATAAACACTCTCTCTTTTGGCAAATCAATTTCAGCACCAACAGTATGTAAGAAAGGTCTACCAAATATAATAGGACAAAATGCATCTTGGGAGCAACCAAGCACAATAAAATTAGCGGGATACTTAATCTTTCCTACTAATACTTCAACATCTCTTACCATACCAAGAGGACTAATAAATTCTCTTCATAGGAACATTCAAATGGTTAGCAAAATATTTAGTAACTTCTACTAAAATATGAGGATCAAGGCCAAACCTATCCTTCAGTTCTTCAAACAATATATTAGTAGAGAAATTCTCTACACATTCATATGCAAAATCGAAACGAGGCTCATTACCTTTATCAAGATCCCAAGAAGCTGAGTTATTAGCAATAGTATCCAATAAAGTTCTTGCTTCTTGTTGAGTTCTATTAGTAAAACTCCCTTCAGATGAATTATCAAGAAAATCCCTATGATGTTGCGGCAGCCTCACATAGAAGTTTATCAATATAAGACTATCAGGAATACCATGACAAGGATTTTACGGATGAGTTCACTAAGCCTCCCCCAAGCTTGAGCAATACTTTCTCCAAGATGAGGCAAAAAAATATAAATATGACAACGATCATCATAAGCTTCTTTAGGAGTATAAAACTTGGTGTAGAAAGCCTCCCTCAATAATTCCTAGTAAAGACGACATTTAATATCCAAAGATCTGAACCATATGCGAGCATTACCAGAAAGAGATAGATATAATAACTTCCTCTTCACATGATCATGAGGAACATCAGCCAATTTGAATAAAGATCATAGATCTTCAATAGCATGAAGGTGTCCCATAGCAGTTTTACTCTTATCACCTATGAAGGTTAGTTTCATAGCCTATTTGGCAATAGGAACAGGAATTTGAAACGCCAACTTAAGCTCAGGTGGTCTCTCTTCATTTTCCCTCAGAGATTGAATATAAGAATAATCATATAAAATCAAACCAACCTCATCATGGCTAGTATCCATGATGAAACAAATAGCAAATATTAAAAATAGTAAAATCTTTCTTACCATTCACTTACCAATAGCGCTACGCTCCCCGGCAATGGCGCCAGAAAAGTGTCTTGATGGTTCCCAAGTGCAGGAGATCAATTGTAGTACTTTTCAATAAAGAAAGGTTGTCGAACCCACGAGGAGCTGAAGGTATTGGTTAGCAAAATAACAAGAAAGCAGTAACAATGAAGTAATAGTTTTTGGTGTTTTGGGTATATAGTTTGCAATAAAAATAAAGTGCGGAAAGTAAATAGCAAATAAGTAAATGCTCTCAATGAGAGAAAAGCCCAATCCTCTATGCAGCAAGAGGACAAGCTCAAGTGTGTGTGCTTATATGAGACAAAGGTTACCGAGGGCGGCATGGATTCACTAGCATTTGAGTTCTAGACAACATGGTAAATATCTCGTCAAGTTTTATTCAATTAGGGGCGGAGCCTTAATTAGTTGCAGCCATAAGCATGTGCAAATACACCCCTTATGATGGGTCCTAGAGCCATTTTCATGTGCAAGTATAGGAATCATTAAGACATATATGTCCCATCATAGCCATAAGATTTAGGGTCCCCAACATAAACCCCTCTAATGCAACCCATAGTGTTGAAAGACGGTTTCTGTCATTCCGACCCTTCCAACACTAATGCATTACATCAAAGTGCAGCCCTATGAGCCCATATCGGTGAAGTAATATGCATTCTACGTTCGCATACAACCATCATAGAACAACATAAAAGATAGAAAACTTGACCAAATACTCATTGCACATCATATAGAATCATAGCCAGATCATCCTATGCCCACAGGAACGTGGGGAACTACTGACAAGTGACAAACATAATATGGACCAGAGGCATAATGGTTCCAACACAATCTGAATAAATAACCTCCCCACCAAATGATGACAAAGTACCAATGACAAACATGCAACAACACTAAAAACAATATCCGGGGTTCAATTCAACACAAACTATGAGGGGATGACGTCGATCTCGTAGATGGAGATGGTGGTGATGATGGTGCTGGTGGAGATGTTGATGGAGATTCCTCCTCCCAAGCCAAGGAGGAGTGGGGATGTCGATGGCATCGCTTTCCCCTTCACCGGAGGCACCGGTGCAGCAGGATCTGCCCTCTCCCGGAGTAGGAAAGGACTTTCGCCTCCGCCGCCGCCTCAATAAATCTCGGGGAAAATATGGCTTAGGTTTTTGGGCGAAACGGAGAGTCTGGAATAAAAGAGGGCCGAAACAATGTCCGAGGTGCGAACAAGTGTTGGGTGGTGCGGCCAGAAAGTTGGGCCGCGCGACCTGTGCTCGTTTGCACCTCGTGGCACCTCTCGCGTGATTCTTTCGCACACGGCCTTCCTTCGGGTGAAAAACTGATCACGTAATTTTCCCTCGAATTTTTGCGATCCAGAAAGTCCCGAAACAAATAAAATACGAAATAGGAGGTTTTCTGCCTCCTAGGAATTAAATACCAAAGAAGGGGACTTTGTAGGAAAGTCCCGGAAATCATCTAAAAATGCATAAATAACAATGTATGAAGGCAAATAACAATGAAAACTAACTCTATATGTAGGAATAATGATGATGCAAAATGCACGTATCAGTGGCTATCTCCAACGCCACCCCTCTGCCTTAAGGCCGCTACAATATCAAATAATCACAAGGAGTATTTGATCCCACCTGGCTTGATTCCAAGCATGTGGAGATCTATAACGCCTTGTAATCTACCTTTCTAGTTTGCATGTTTACTTTCTTCTTGCATTCAGTTTTCAATTCCACAAGCTTTGCACTAGTTGCGTGATTAACTCCTTTGGAGAGTGAAGGATTCTTATCCAATGAACTATGAGCTATTATTATATTTGAAGTATGGTTAAATCAAGATTAGTTTATTAGATGTATGAATTAGGATGAGTATTATTATACTTGCATCATGTTAATGATCTTTGGGTCTTCCGGACCAATATGCTTTGATAGACTATGAGAAGAGAATCATCGATAAAGCATATTATGATCATTGTTTGACTATATGAGAATTTTAAGCTATTGGAGAAGGAAAAGAAAAGAATAATTGTGCAAAGTTATGTACTATCAACTTATCTATTTACAAGAGAAATACAAATGAGGTGAAAAATAATTTCTCATAGTTCTCAAATAGAAAGCTAAGCTTTATGATCTTATGATATGTGAAGTGAATAATCTTCATGTAAGATATCAGATATGAAAGGTGTGGAGACCTTTAAGTCATTTGAATATGAGAATAGTATGATGGAGTTCATTGGTTAATTCTACATCCGATGTTGTAATCATCATTCTCAAAAATGTCTCATTTATTTTCACGACTCACACTTCATCAACAAGATGACTCTATCCATTAATTTTTTCTATCTTGCTCGCGGACGAGCAATAGGATTTTGTATTTTACTATGTTTCTGTGCACCTTTTGTGCTTGTTTACGCGGGATCTCAAAATATTAAGGCAATGATGAAATATCAATAAAAACTGCCATTTTATGGTATTTGACGTGATAAAAACATCATCTAAGCACTTAACCACGCACCTGGGTCAAAGGAGAACGTGAGGACGGACATCTGAGAGTTTAGCAGACACAGGTACAGGGACCCCGCCCGTACCATCCACCCGTACGCATCTCTAGGAGCACCGCCTCATCAAATACTTTCACCTGGCGCATACGAGAGAGAGATCCGAGATACACTGTTGCTAGAAACACTGATACATCGTCTCTGAGATTGATCTGGAGGAGGAACTTGGGAGAAGACATCATCCGAGCTGCTACACGGATCATTGGAGGACATTGCATCATCCCCCTCATCATCAACCGCTGCATCATCATCACCATCACCGATCCTTCTTCTTCAACCATAGTTGTGATCTCGATCGCTATTGTGGATTTGTATTTAAATTCATACTACTATCTTCATTCCATCCATAAGATTATGATGATGTTCTTGATTGTCTCTTTGTGTGAGTAGTTCCATTCATTCTTGGGGAGATGGAGAAACCCTAGCATGAATACTAGATAAATCAAATATGATTTATGGTTTTAATATATGAATGTTTGTTATTTCTCTCTCCTAATATTATATGAAGTGCACCATGTAATATTTGCCTTAGGGACTAAAGAGGGAACTACCCTTGGAAGTATGGCCAACTGTACGGCGAGAAGTGACATTACCGTGGCGGCACTTTATAATATGGAAGAGGGGGATATAGGGAGACTCACTAAGCTCATATCTCATATCGATAACCATGGGGAAACCCTTAATTGTGCTAGTTGATATGTGATTTGCAGAAGGCTAGCCGCAATGGTTTATTTAGAGATGCGATGACTGATAGTTTTTTGGGTGCATCTTGTTATGGAGCTCTCTCCACACACTAAATGATTAAAAGCATAACTTATCTTGATTAACATGAATCCTAATGCTAGAGGTGGATCCAATAATCCCCGAGAACATTCGTCTTATTGAGTTTGGTTTCATTTCTCACAACGCTTGTTTACTTTATTGCCTTATTACTTTATTTACTTTCTTGCAACCAATTTAAAAAATCTTTAAAACCACCTTTATTTGAGATTAAAGAGCGACTTACAAGTGTCCCTTAATAGATAGTGGCAAGGGGCGTAAAGACCTTCACTAGTAGCTCCTCGTGGTTCAATACTCTTATTTCAAAACTAGGTACAACTGATATGTGCACTTGTAGTCATCATCGCACACGCCCTAGCAGCCAACGCCATGCCCCTTACGAGCCCCTACCCGCCGAAGCCACCGTCGCCCCATCCGCATCACCATCAGTGAGCCCCTCTCCTCTACCTATTGTGTAGATGCATATTTGTTGCTATTTGATGAATATTTTTGTATACAATTTTTCCAATTAGGGTATATGCATATTGTTGTAGGTTAATTATAGTAAAACATGCATGTGTAGTGTGTAGACGAATATTATTAGTTAGTAGATTTAGATGATTTGTAAACGAATATTTTTGTAAATGAATTTGTGTAGTGTGTAGATGCATATTTGTGTAGATAAATATTTGGGTATATGCATTTCTAAATTAATGTTAGAGTATTTAGATGATCATTGTCGGTGTATAGATGTACATATATTTGTAGAATTTGTGTAGTATAGTGTGTATTTTTTGTAGATGAACATCTGTGTAGAATTTGTAGAAATATGTGGATTTTGTGTAAGGTTATGTCGTTTTTAAAATCTAATAATAGGTTTTTACTTGTTACTCCCTCCAGTCTCTTTGAATTGACTCGGATTTAGTACAACTTTATACTAAATTCGAGTCAATTAAAAGGGACCGGAAGGAGTATTTGTTAGCTCCTGGTGCCATAACATGGCTGATGAGAGGCATTTTCATGGTGTACACAAAAAGCCGATGAAGGTGCCCTGGGGGGGGGGGGGGGGGGGGGGTGTTGCTGTTGCCAGTGAGAAGATGTATCCTGCCACATTCAGGGACCTAAAGGAGGCTAGCACTAAGGGGACAAGGCGAAGATCAACTTTCCCCGTGATTCAGATGTTTTAGAACTCCTCGTGCCCAAGGATATTAGATTCTCCACTAAGGCTTAAACGTAGTTGTGATACACCTGCACGAGTACCCCTTGGTGAGGAGTTATTGCGAGGATCATGATCTGATGGCATACAACCGTCAGTTCTTTGAGTCCTCCTGCGTAATCTCCTCTCCCGCGCACGACTAGGAGGCTGACCCCTCTCCGGCGCACGAGCAGCATCCGAACACTAGTAGCTTTGAGTGGACAGTATCAGATGATGATAGCCTTAGCTTCTAGGAAAACTGATAGAGAACTCTAAATCATTTTTTGTTAGAACTATCTATTTTTTATGTTCAATATGCAAATTGTTATTTTTTAGATATTTTACGATGGTTTATTTTGTTCGGAAGGGTCACACTCGGATATTGGAATGGCGACACACTAGGGATAAAGCGACATTTTAATAAAATGAAATAATTTTTTGTCCCCAACTCCACCGAGGTGTTTGTCAGGTATAACGGTGTGTAATTAATACAAAAATTAAATAAATAAAGCAAGTAAAGTGAATGAATTATTTTTTAAAATTAATAAGTATTAAAAGTAAAAGTGTAAGTAAAGCAAGTTTAAAAGTTGTTCTTATGGTTTAAATGTATCGGGGTTCATGATTTCCCTTGATATTTCTCTCTCATAAACATCGTGGTATGGATCAAGCACTTAATAGAAAATAACCAGTGATAACAAGAAATATTATTACATTGATAAGCATTTATATGGGTATCACGTCCTATCATAAAGATAATGCAACACATCTCACTAATACTCCCGGAGTTTACTTCTTAAACCAAGATTAAGAATAGACATAGTATTGCCTTAAGAACTTTTATATGAATCATAATACCATATTGAGTAAACAAGGCCACCTATGTTGTCACTAGATGAACTATAGCATGCATAATATTTTTATCCCTATTGAGGTAACCAATGTAAAGTTAAAAACCATAATAGCAGATGGATTTGTGTCACTTTCACATGCATATTACGAAGTAAATCAAAATAACATACAATTTCAGCACATGGGTTCTTGCATAAAAGTCTGATCAGAACATAGCATACACGAACATGGTAATGATAGCTCCATTTTATATACTGTTTTCAAAGGTGTTTTCATTTGGATTTTAGTTGGTTTCAATAGTTTTCACCTTCTAACTAACGGTATTATACCAAAAAGGAAACCTTTATTTTCATGTGAGTTTTAGGTACTGGACATTTTAGGGAGGAAATCAAAACTTTAAGTGGACATTTGGAGGAAATCAAGAAACTTCCTAATTGGAAGACTCATCGTCAGCACCTCGGGAGACTTTAACGACCAATGGTACTTTCATGATGACCGTGTGGTGCTTCGCCTCCTTTGGCTCATCAAAAGGGACAACTTTCATGAAGGCACCAGGGGACGAAAAACATTCACATCAGCCGCCATTCATTCATGAACAGAGGAGAGAAGATCTGGATAAGAAGGATCTATCCATCGACATACACCTTAATCCTCCTCCTCAAGGTCCACCACTCTACAATCATCATCTTCAGATAGATAGGGAGAGGGATTTAACATTGTAATGATTAAGGTTGTAACACCTATTCATGTCGAGACCTAGAGACTGAATTTCGTTTGATCTTTCTTCTTATTGTTGCTTGCTACGGTAATATAGATATGAACCCTATTCTCATAATGGATATGCCTATGTGTTATTCTCCACTCATGTACGTGTAAAGTCTCATAGGTGTGAGAGACGTAAGGGATTGGTGAGCTGTGATGTGCCTATTATCATTTTAATTAAGTTGCGAGAGTTACAACTATCATTATTTACGACATTGATTATCTATGTTATGCATAATGCTTGGTGTCTAATAAAGGGCCCATGCAACATGATCCAGATATGTACATAGATGAACACATTAGCGACTTCGCGACCTATTAGTGCCAGTGGCGATATCAAGGAGGAGAGAAACACAACTGAAGGAGCGCGAGGAACCATTAAGCTTAATGTGTTGGTCTAGTTCTCTCTCTCCCACCCTCTCTCCCTCTCATACATGCCTTATTTATTAATCACCACCACTACATATTTCTTTGTTGCTAGTTTTGGTGCGCATAAAGAATGTACATGATGTAATTAGCAAGGTTATTGGTACTTCAATCGGACTTTGGATAGCGATGGAACCAATAATATTATAAAACAAATACTTACATAAAATCAGGTTTGCATGTGCCAACTCCAGAACCTTCTCATATGGAGTAAGTAAAATAATTTAGCAAATGTCCATGTTCGTATGTAAGACCAACTTGACTGTTGACAACTGATCCAATTCTTTTATTCTCAGGATTTACGTCAAATTTACATAAATCTAGGCCAATGGATAGACTTTCCTAATTCCTCGCAGCCCTTGCGGCGCAATATTTTTGTAATAGTTGAGACACAATCACATATTCATCGTCAATATAATTGTTCTCGTTTCTCATTGTATCCTATGGTTGGTTTTCTATGTCCATGTGATGATGCAATGCATACGAATACTAATATAGTTGATGTTCTTTTCTACATGTAGGATACGATGCATATGAGTCCGAACCAATAGTATTCAATTGTAGGAAAAAAATCCCTGTGTATGGTGATATTTTGGATGTTAGAATTGACTCGGTATTGCGAAAGTACAACATGTTTTAATTTCAAATAGAGCCGAGTATGAGTTATATTTTCCTTATTTCTGTTTTGGAAGGACACCATGCGGAGAATTATAGTTATGTTTGCTCTATAGATGAGCAACAATATTTTATTATAGATGAGCAACAATCATATATGCATCATCAATACAATTTTTCTCGTGTCTCATGTGATTTATGGTTTGTTTTCGATGTCCATGTATGATGAAATGCATACAAATATTGAAATATTTGTTCCTGATTTCTACATGTAGGATACAATGCATCTCAATTGTGAACAAATAGTGTTCCATAATAGTAAAAACATCAATAAGTCTGGTGATATTTTTGCTTGGTAGAATTTAAGTGGTCTTGTGAAAGTACAACATGTTTTAATTTCAAATAGAGCCTACTTTGAGTTTTTTTTGGGGAAGGACACCATCTTTCTCTCTATCTCTCTCTCTCCCTCTCCCTCTCTCTCTCTCTCTCGTACATGCCCGGTTTAACAATCACGACCACCACATCTTTCTTCAATGCTAGTTTTAATGATCATGATGCATGTTCATGATGTAATTAGCAAGGTGATTGGTACCTCAATCTGACTTCTGGAAGCGATGGAACCAAAAATAGTATAAAAAGTGTACTTACATCAACGCAAGTATAAGTGGGTGCACCAACTCAAGTACCTGCTCATATGGAGTAATTAAATTAATTTTGAAAATTTACATGTACATGTAAGGCCAACTTGAATTTTGACAAAAGGCCCACTTGTTTTATTCTCAGGGTTTAAGCCAAACTTACTTGAATTTAGGACTAACGATATACCTAACTAATTCCTCGCAGCTTTTGTGGTGCAATATTTTTTTTATGGATGAGAAACAATCATATATGCATCATCAATACAATTGCTCTTGTTTCTCATGTTATATTACTGTTGGTTTTCTATGTCCATGTATGATGCAATGCATCCGAATATTGAAATAGTTGTTCTTGTTTTCTGCGTGTAGGATATAGTGCAAGTGAGTTCTGAACTAATAATTTTCCATAATAGGAAAAATCCCTATTTATGATGATATTTTTGGATGCCAGAATTGAATGGGGCTTTTGAAAGTACACCATGTTTTAGTGTCAAACGCAGATGACTATGAGTTATATTTTCCTTATTTTTGTTTAGGAAGGACACCATCTTTCTCTCTCACTTTGTCTTCTTTCTCTCTCACCTACATGCCTAATTTATCAATCACCACCACTGCATTTTTCTTCATCGCTAGTTTTTTTTTCTCATAATGCATATTCATTATGTAATTCGCAAGGTGATTGGTACTTCAATCGGACTTCATAGCTATGGAACCAATAATACTACAAAAAGTGTAATTAAATCAAATCAGATGTACCTGGGTGCACCAACTCAAGAATCTGCTCACCTGGAGTAAGTAAATTAATTTTCCAAATGTACATGTCCATAGGTAATGGTCGTCCACTTCTTTTATTCTCAGGGTTTATGTCAAACGTACTTAAATTTAAGGCTAAGGATGGAATTGTCTGAATCCTCTTAACTCTTGTGGCACTTTTATTAGAGATGTGCTAAACAATCATTTATACACCATCAATACAATTAGTCTCATTTATCATGCTATCTTATGGTTAGTTTTCTATGTCCATGTATGACGCAATGCATCCGAATATTGAAATATTTGTTCTTGATTTATGCGTGTAGGATACAATGCATCTGACTTCTGAAAAAATAGTATTCCATAGAAGGAAAAAATCCCTATGTATGCTGATATTTTTGGATTTTAGAGTTGAATTAGCCTTGAGAAAGTACAACATGTTTTAACTTCAAATATAGCCAACTTTGAGTTATATTTTCTTTATTTTTGTTTATGAGGGACACCATACATCTCTCTCTAACACATGCCCATTTTATCAATCACCAGCACTACATCTTTCTTCATTGCCAGTTTTGTTGCTCATAATGCATGTTCATGATGTAATTAGCAACGTTATTGGTAGTTCAATCGGACTTCGGCTAGCAACAGAACAAATAATACTTAAAAATAGTACTTACATCAAATCATGTCTACATGAGTGCACCAACTAATGAATCTGCTCATATGGAGTAAGTAAATTAATTTTTCAAATGTCCATGTCCATATATAATGGTCCAGTTCTTTTATTCTTATGGTTTACGTAAAATTTATTTAAATTTTTGCCTAAGGATAGAAGTAACTGATTCCTCTCTCCTGTGGTGCAATATTTTTTTAACACGTTTACCGTAGGGGGAGCCCCTACGGTGTATTTTTATATATTATAACTCGAGCACTGTACAAAAAGAGGAGAGAAAGGAGGGAGTTGCATCAAGGGGGGTAGAAGCGTTTTAGAAAGAGCATTAGATAAAAAGTTACACAAAGACAACAAGCAGCCATTCAATAAGGAGTTGAACTAGTTCTGCCTTCAGTTTGTATCTATGCAGTACCAAGTCACTATGGAAACCCACCTTTCATATATTGAAAGAGATCGACAACACTTCAAAAATAAGGTCATTTCAGATTTTCCAGATTTTTCCAAGCTGCACACGCTATAATCTCCATGAAACAAGGTCCAGTAAAAGCAGATCTTGCAGCAAGAAAGCTATCAGAAAACACCAGGCTTCTGCTCCAGTGTATGTTTAGAGGGCACCAACATTGATTGACAAAAGCACATCCGAAAAGGAGATGAACCTATGTTTCTAACAGAGTGTCTTGACAAAGAACACAATCAGAACCGGAGTCCAAGTGCCATTGTTTGCGACGCATAAGGTCTCTAGTATTTACTCTATCGATCATAAGATCTGCCTTTACCTATGGTGCAACATCTTTTTATTATAGATGAGCAACAATGATATCTGCATGATCAATACAATTTTTCTCGTTTCTCTTTTGATCTTATGCTTGGTTTTCTATTTCTATGTATGATGAAATGCATCCAAATATTGACATATTTGTTCTGGTTTTCCATGTGTAGGATACAATGCATCTGACTCCTGAACAAATAGTGTTCCATAGTAGGAAAATCATCAATGAATATGGTGATATTTTTGCATGGTAGAATCGAATTGGGCTTGTGAGAGTACCCCATGTTTTAATTTATTAAAAAACATCCTACTTAGAGTTATATTTTTCTTATTTTTGTTAGTGAAGGGCATCATCTTTCTCTCTCTCTTTCTATCTCTCTCTCCCGTACATGCCCGGTTTAACAATCACCACCACTACATCTTTCTTCATCGCTAGTTTTAATGATGTAATTAGCAAGGTGATTGGTACTTCAATCGTACTTCGGCAAGCGATGGAACCAAAAAAATAGTATTAAAAGAGTACTTACATCAAATCAGGTATACGTGGGTGCGCCAACTCAAGTACCTGCTCATATGGAGTAATTAAATTAATTTTGCAAATTTCCATGTACATGCAAGGCCAACTTGACTTTTGACAAATGGTCCACTTCTTTTATTCTCAAGGTTTACGTCAAACTTACTTAAATTTATGACTAATGATATACTTGACCAATTCCTCGCAACTCTTGTGGCCCAATATTTTTGTTATAGATGAGAAACGATCATATATGCATCATTAATACAATTGTTCTAGTTTCTCATGGTATATTATTGTTTGTGTTCTATGGTCATGTATGATGCAATGCATCCGTTGAAATATTTGTTATTGTTTTCTGTGTGTAGTATACAATTCATGTGAGCTCAGAACTAATAATTTTCCATAGCAGCAAAAAAACCCAATATATGATGATATTATTGGATGCTAGAATTGAATGGGGATTGTGAAATTACACCATGTTTTAATTTCAAACAGTGCCAATTTTGAGTTATATTTTGCATATTTTTGTTTGGGAAGCACACCATCTTTCTCTCTCTTTTTCTTCTTTATCTCTCACGTACATGCCTAAATTATCAATAACCACCACTACATTTTTCTTCATCGCTAGTTTTTGTGCTCACAATGCATATTCATATGTAATTGCAAGATGATTGGTACTTCAATCGAACTTTAGCTATCTATGGAACCAATAATACAATAAAATGAGTACCTACATCAAGTTAGGTGTATGTGGGTGCAACAACTCAAGAACCTGCTCATATGGAATAAGTAAATAAATTTTCGAAATGTCCATGTTCTCATAGGTAATGATCGACCACTTCTTTTATGCTCAGGATTTACGTCAAATTTACTTAAATTTAGGGCTAAGAATAGAACTAACTGAATCCTCGCAGCTCTTGTGGCGCAATATTTTTTTCTTATAGATGAGCTAAACAAAATATTTAGACACCATCAATAAAATTGTTCTTGTTTATCATGCTATCTTATGGTTGGTTTTCTATGTCCATGTATGATCCAATCCATCCAAATATTGAAATAGTTGTTCTTGATTTCTACGTGTACGATACAATGCATCTGAGTTCTGAACAAATAGTATTACATACTAGGGAAAAAATCCCTATGTATGATGATATTTTTGGATGTTAGAATTGAATTGGGCTTGTGAAAGTACAACATGTTTTAACTTCAAATAGAGGTCACTTTGAGTTATATTTTCTTTATTTTTGTTTGGGAGGGACACCATATCTCTGTCACACATGCCTGGTTTATCAATCACCACCACTACATCTTTCTTCACTGCCAGTTTATGTGCTCATAATACAGGTTCATGATGTAATTAGCAACGGTATTGATACTTCAATCGGACTTCGGCTAGCGCCGGATCAAATAATACTATAGAAATAGTACATACACCAAATCTCGTCTACATGGGTGCACCAACTAAAGAACCTGCTCATACGGCGTACGTAAATTAATTTTTCAAATGTCCATGTCCATATGTAATGGTCCAATTCTTTTATTATTATGATTTACGTCAAATTTATTTAAATTTTTCCCTAAGGATAGAAGTAATTGATTCCTCGCAGCTCCTGTGGCGCAATATATTTATTATAGATCAACAACAATCATATCTGCATCATCAATACAATTGTTCTCGTTTCTCATTCGATCTTATGTTAGTTTTCTATGTCTATGTAAGATGAAATGCATCCAAATATTGAAATATTTGTTCTTGTGTTCCACGTGTAGGATACAATGCATCTAAGTTCTGAACAAATAGTGTTCCATAGTAGGAAACAAATCAATATGTATGGTGATATTCTTGCATGGTACAATTGGATTGGGTTGTGAAATAAAAACATCTTTTAATTTCAAATAGAGCCTACGATCGATGAGTTATATTTTTGTTATTTTTATTTGGGAAAGACACCATCTTTTCTCTCTCTATCTCTATCTCTTACATGCCTGATTTAACAATAGCCGCGACTCCATCTTCCTTCATCCCTAGTTTTCATGTATGTTCATGATGTAATTATCAAGGTGATTGGTACTTCAATCGGACTTCGGCAAGCGATGGAACCAGAAAATAGTATAAAAAGAGTACTTACATCAAATCAGGTCTACGTGGGTGCAACAACTCAAGTACCTGCTCATATGGAGTAATTAAATTAATTTTGCAAATTTCCATGTACATGTAAGGCCAATTTGACTTTTGACAAATGGTCCACTTATTTTATTCTCAAGGTTTACGTCAAACTTACTTAAATTTAGGACTAATGATATACTTGACTAATTCCTCCCAGCTCTCGTGGCGCAATATTTTTGTTATAGATCGATGAGAAACAATCATATATGCACCATCAATACAATATATTATTCACGTTTCTCATGTTATATTATTGTTGGTTTTATATGTCCATGTATGATTCAATGCATCCGAATATTGAAATAGTTGTTCTTGTTTTCTACGTGTCGGATACAATGCATGCGAGTTCTAAACTAATAGTTTTCCATAGTAGGAAAAAATCCCTATGTAGGTTGATATATTTGGATGCTAGAATTGAATTGGGCTTGTGAAAGTAAACCATGTCTTAATTTCTAATAGGTTGATATATTTGGAGGGACACCATCTCTCTCTCTCTCTCTCTCTCTCTCTCTCTCTCTCTCTCTCTCTCTCTCTCTCTCTCTCTCTCTCTCTCTCTCTCTCTCTCTCTCTCTCTCTCTCTCGTATATGCCAGATTTACCAATCACCACCACTACTAAATATTTCTTCATTGCTAGTTTTTGTGTGCATAATGCATGTTCATTATGTAATTAGCAAGGTCACTGGTACTTCAATCGGACTTTGTCTAGCGATGGAACCAATAATACTATAAAAACTCGTACTTACATCAATCAGATCTGTGTGGGTGCACCAAAACGAAAACCTACTCATATGGAGTAAGGAAATTAATTTTGCAACTGTCCATGTCTATATATGTCCGGCACACTTGACTTTTAACAATTGTTCCACTTCTTTTATTCTAAGGTTTTATGTCAAATTTACTTAAATTTAGGCCTAAGGATAGACTTCACTAATTCTCTCGTGGTGCAATATTTTTGTTATAGACGAGCAACAATCATATATGCATCATCAATACAGTTGTTCTCATTTGTCATGCTATCTTATGTTTGGTTTTCTATGTCCATGTATGATGCAATGCATCCGGGTATTGAAATAGTTATTATTGATTTCTACGTGTAGGGTACAATGCATCTCAGTTCTAACCCAATAGTATTCCATACTAGAAAAAGATACCTAAGTATGGTGATTTCTTTGGCTGTTTGAATTGAAATGGGCTTGTGAAAGTACAACATGTTTTAATTTGAAATAGAGCCAACTTTGAGTTATATTTTCCTTATTTTTGTTTGCCCAGGACATCATCTCTCTCTCTTGCACCTCTCTCTCGCTCTGTATCTACCATGCCTAATTCACCTATCACACCTAATCTGTTGTAACTGTTGTTGGTGGTGCTCATGCCTCGCTTGCTCCTCCGCTGGATTAAAATTACTTGGCTATAAATTTACTTGAATGTATTAAAGTCTAGGATGCTTCATGAGCTGATAGAGAAACTTTCAAATGGTAATTAATTTTATTCTCCGAAATGCCAACTTGACTTTGTTTGTCGATTGGTCCACTTCTTCTATTTCAGTGTTTAAAATAAATGGACCTATTGTTAGAGCTAAGCTTAGATTTGACTAGTTCCTTAGAGCTCAAATGCTAAGGGAAGAACAACGATCACATACATGATGACAATAAATATGTTGTTTCTGATTCTAGCTGATAGTTTGTTATCTAAACTCCATGAATGATATAATGCATCTAAGTTCTAAAATAACAGTACACCACATAATGGAAACAATTGTTCTTATACAAACTTAGGAAATCAATAGTATATAGCATGATAAATCAAAACATCTGTATTGATCAAGCATATTATAATTACTTAGTATTTTAGGGTTTTATAAAAGATAGTTGTCCTTATGTATGCATAAGGGTCAACTGCAAATTGAATTTATCGATTTTTACGAAAAAATATTAGTCAGGAAGTACCAATCCTTCAATGCACCGCTTTCAAAAAAAAATCCCACAATGCACCTAATCCATACATTATATTCGCCCAATTGGCAAAAAGAAACACGTATATACGAAAACGCCAACTTGAGCATGCAGTTCGAAGGAATGCACACGGTTCACTTACAGAGCTTAGTCAACCAGGAACTTTAGCTCGCCGTAAGAGCATCTCCACTCGTCCCCCCAAAGTCTCCTGCATCGGCATTCAAAATCACTCCCAGCCACGGCTCCCAAAATAGATTTTCAGCCGGCGCGGCCCAACTATCCATCCGGTGCCCCCAGGCCGAATCCAGTAGGAATGGGAGGCTAGCGGGGACGCCGGCGCGCCGCGTGTTGGCGGGAACGACGCATGAAGAAGGCGCGGAAAATGCCTGCCGGATGTGGACCCGCCCCGTTAGTGTCGGCGGAGTAGTCTTCCTCCTCGCCTTCCGCGTCCGTCAAAGGCTGCTCGCCTTCCGCGCCGCGTCAGCGTTAGTGCTGCTCATCTTCAGCGCCTGCTTGTCTTCAGCGGCGGCGTTAATGCTCGCCAATGCCCCCTCGCCACCATATAAACCCTCGCGCGCGCTCCCTCACTGCACATTCCAACCAGTGGCCTCGCCATCTCCTCCTCCTCCAAATCTTCTCAAACGCCGTCAACATGGACCGCCAAGAGAGAGAAGGCGCCTCCGCCAACGGCTTCGGTCGACGGTCGCTTCAACTCGCTGAGGCGCGCGCCCTCTGGAACGCGCGCTACTCCGTCCCGCCGGACATGCGATGTCCGGGGGGATGGGCGCTTAGCCGCGGCGGCATGCCGGTCCCGCCGGTCCCGACCGGAGTACAAGGCGGCGGCCTCCATCGTCAAGGTGGAGGACGACCCAGAGGAATTCCCTGGGCTGCGCCAAGCCAAGCTCGAAACCTTCGCGGCGACGGAGGAGTTCGCCGAGGCGTGGAGCGCGGCCGACCACCGCCGCGCGGAGGAGGAGTGCCGCCGTCGCCTCGGCCTCATCATCAACCTGGACATCGCATGTTTTTTTTATCTATGTTTTTAAATTTGTACAAATATTGGCCAAGTATGGCTGAACTATCTATGAATCTACTATTTCTAAAAATTGTGTTATATTTTCAAATTTTAAAGTTTTTTAGAATAGGGAACGCGACTAGGAGCCGCCCGGCCCCCTATTTTTGTTTTACCGCGAGCGCTTCTCATATGTGCTCTAAAATAGCTGCGCCAGAGCCATATGAGAGGGACGAGTGGAGATACTCTAACAGAATCTTCAAAAAAAACTACCGATTGTTACAAGTATTCCCTGTGTAATTTGGAAAGTGGACTCTGCCGATTGTTACCGTCGTCTACGCCGATTGTTACACCACATAAAGACACACGGCTCCTACGCCGGCACGTACGTATCTTAGCTTGCTGCGTCATCTTTCCTGAGGTTGCAGTGTAACGGACATGACAAGAAACATGTACTCCGTATAATTATGTAGTTCGGTCAATGCTGCTCTTCCGCCAGCGTGGCAGACATGGGCACAACAGTTAGCACGGTAGTGCCCATTCACTATTACAGAACATGCCTTCACACGTGACTAAACCGGTATGTCGCACACGATAAATCTTATTGTCGCTATTTAAGGGTATGTGATGCGACTCTACGGCGCACACGGTTTCCGAAACCGTGTGCGATGTGGTAAAATTTTCGCAAACGATTTTGGCACACCAATCGTCGAATATGAGGGCTGTCACAAATGACTTTTCTTCATTAACCGTTTGCATTTGGTATGTTTGCAAACATCTTTTTTTTGGTAGCATGTGTTAACCTTATTTCGCACATGATCTTTTATGTTTCCTCGTATGCTGATTGAAATATTGCAAAAAAAATTGTTTGCGAACTAACTAGTTGTACCTGTAGAGTAATGATACTAGCAAATGCATGCTCAGCTCAATACTAATGAAAATACAGTATCAAATCTCTATTATATACGAGTGCACATCTGATACTCATATGTATACATACTTTCGCGACATAGCTTCATGTGGTAGCTCTACAAACGAGAAAAATACACAAAATATGAGAATCTGGTTATATTTTTGTCTCGTTGATGGTGATGTACCTTGCAAAAATAAACAAATGGAGATTTCTCCATTTATCCATGATCATCATCGTCTTGCACCACGCTGCAGCTGGAACCTCCAATCGTGATACTTCTTCCACTAGTAGGCAAAACGCTATAGGAGCACGCCACTAGTACTGACCTGCTACTTAGAGCCGGTTTTGGTCCTTCGTCCTCATACGGTTCTGCTATCCGTCTCAAAGTCTCGGTCTCTACCAGCATGTCATCCTAAGACGGCTCTCGTTCCAGATCAAAGAACAGCACCCTCAGACGTGCATTAATAACATCCGTCTCCAAACTTTAGAGGCCCTGAGGCGGTTTGTTTTCCAGACCGGTTGCAACAATTTTGAACCCTCAGACGGCTACAATTCCGGACCGTCTTAACAATGATGATGTCCTTAGACGGCTATTACTCGAGACCACCTGCAATCTTTGTTGAATTGAGATGCATATTATACTAGACCGCTTGGAACACTTTCTTTATTTAAACGTACTGTAATTTAATAGCAGTATAACAGTCATGATTCAGCAGCCATAAATATACACATATTAGCTGAAATAGCCATCCATACCGTTAAAAGTATATTAGAGCCATGCATATATAGTTGGGGAAATCCATACACACATATATCTAGAAGTGCATTATTACATCAAACTTTTATTAAAATCCATAGATACTGCAGTGCGTCAAACTAGCATAATTATTACTCTAGCCAACACATTGCATTAGTCACCACCTGGAAGGGTGTGAATAACAAGATGCAGCTCTCCATATTTTTCATGGAAGCCGAAAAGGATAGTGTCCTCCTCATGTATGTTGAACTTCCTCACAACATTGCCCCATCCAACTATCAAGATTGCATTGTTTGACCCAGCTTCCATCTTCATCCTAACTTTCCATGGCCTCTTGCTGGTCATGCACGAAACATAGACATCAACAGGGTCTATAAGGAAATTCTTCAGGTACCGAATTGTGAACTCAGATCCAAATTTCTATGGTACAGGGATAATTGAAGAATGAGCATACTTCTACTTATTAAGTAATTAAATATTATAAGCTTGTTCATGATTATGATAATATCATGATCATCTTACGAGCTTGCACTTTCTTCTCATGACAGATGAATAGGTCATTTTGTACACATAGTACTTGATTTTTGGTGGAAAATCGAGATCACACCAATCTAAAACAAAGCTCACATGATCTTCTGTCAGATACATGTCATTTCCAAACAGACACTACTAATCAAATTCTTTGGTACTACCCTTGTGTTGAGGTCATGATGCAACGAATAGAAATATGGTATCATTGGGAAGTAAAGTAGGACACATATTAGAGAAGTGATCATATTCATCTTATGTTAACTTGCTAAAATATTCAAACTTTTCAAATTTCGGAGCAAATTAAGACATGCAATCTTATACTACAACATATATAAAATAGTTCACATTTTCATGTTCTTCATATCTCTAAGCATAAGCTTCATAGTACTGGGCTTTTCAAGTGATGGCATGGAATCATCATTCTCACAGCTGCAAAAGTCACTGTCCTCGCTAGACAGCGATACACGAACTGTCTATCATTATGTGTCTGGATTTGAGATTTACTTTTTTGATTACGCGTCTTCTCTGGATATCCGGGCTAGTATGATTGCTACAGTTAGGCACCAGATGGATCGGTGGCGCCGCGTGCGTTAGGGTTTTTGGGGATAGTTCACATCACTGGACCGGCGGCGGGGGTGGAGGAGCGGCGGGGAGGAGCGCGTGACAATAAAACGTCGGGGATCAGGACCGGCTACGAACCGGCTAGGAGGAGCGGAGGGGGGGGGGGGGGGGGTGGCTCTGAAATGTTGGACACGCTGCGGAGAATGAAGGAGAAGTGGCACTGCCCGTCAAAATTTTCCAAAAAATTTCAGATTTTTGGCGCAAATTATTGGCCTTAGACGGCTCAAAATCTAAACCGTCTCTAACGAGGTCATATTTTCACATTTAGCGCACTCACTAGAAGTGCACACCTATGAACACACGGGACTGCTACTATATGTCGTGGGCCAGAATCAAGCACGCGGTTGGTGTGCTCCTACTGGTAGAGGACATTAGAGTACCGACCGTGAGGGCCCCGGCTGCACTCGGATCCAGAAAGTTCCCGCCGCGTGTAACCAAGGACGCACGTGACTGTCAATATCGGCCGCATGTCTGTTTCCTTGCCCGCTTCTAATATATTTGGCCGGCGGGCGTGGGTGAGGCTCAAATACTGGAAGCGTACCGCACAGGCGCACGCGGCAAGTCACCACTTATTAGTAGCGCTCCATAGTTTGGCCGGCGACTAGTAATATTCAACATTACTTACTACGCGACCAATAGTCCCACCTACCCGCAATCGACATTCACCGCACTTCCTTCTCTCACCATTAATTTCTCTCTCTCTCTCTCTTCCTCTTCCCCACCTTATTTCCACCATTTAGTCCCTCCACCCCCCATTTTAGCGAATTAAATAAACTTTCGTTCATAGATCTAACCAAATCTCTCTCACACTCCTAGATCTAGCCAAAAGATTTGCTTTCTCTCGCACTAATTTAGTATTTTACCCGCACACTATCCAACAAGCCAGCCCACCACTCTCTCGGTCGACGTGTCATCTTGGTTATCTTACTCTTTATTTATTCAGTAGGTGACTATGAAACTTAATTAAACTATATATGTGTGCATGTGACCAAACTCAAAACATGTATCGCTAGTTGAAGAACAACAATCACATATGTATAGGATACAATTATCTGAGTTCTGAACTCACATGTCAATATGGTTGATGTTCCTCGATGTTTGATGTTCGTTTTAAATGTTATAATTGTATTAGGACTGTGAAAGTACATGCATGTATTGGTTTTAATTTTTTTCTCGAAATGAAGAAGTCCTGGCCTCTGCACAATCGATACATACGATTTTTATTATATTTTTTTAAAACGTACAACAAATAACGGACAAAGAACATACGTCACAAAACCTGAAGACACCACACAACACCTTCAAACTTGACAGGACCGGGAACAATCACATACCCCGAAACACACTCACTACGGGAAAACTACATGTTGCCGTGCGAAGAATCGCACGGCAAAGGACCCTGTACGCCCGGCAAAGGCGTTGCCGTGCGTGGACGCACGGCAAAGAACGGCCGGCAAAGGTTCCGACGGCAACGTGCACCTTGCCGTGCGCATCGCCAATTCGCACGGCAAAGGCCTTTGCCGTGCGTGCGCTGGGCTGCCGTGCGTCAGGTGCTTTGCCTTGCGCCGTGGTGTTTGCCGTGCGCGGTGACGTTGCCGTGCGGCATGGTCTTTGCCGTGCGCAACGACGTTGCCGTGCGGCAACTCTGTGCCGTGCTGCTTGCTTTGCCGTGCGCCCGCATGCAAGCCCGCACAGCAAAGACCCCTCCAGCACACCCCCCAGGACCTCCCAGGAGCACAGGTGAGCGCCATGTGGCTCCTTTGCCGTGCGTGTGCACACGGCAAAGTGACCAAAAGTCCTTTGCCGTGTGCATACTGTAACATCACAACTTTTCAATAAAGAAGAAAGAGAGAGTTCCAAAAACCCAAATTTGAGAACCAACAAAAAACTTTTTCTCATCATATAGTGCTATGCATATAGATCACTTTGTTTATTAATTAAGGGTGCATTTGGCCATGATATGTGCTTGTGTGATTACACTTACACCCAAACCCTAACTTTGATCTTTGGATCATCCAAATACAAGGAAAAAGAAATTAGAAAAGAAATTATAAAATTCTTCTCAACACACACATATGGCTTATGCCATTTTTGCAAATACTTAACCTAGACCATTTTGGTTTGCACCATTGGTTGTAAATGGTTACTAAACACTTTTTAGGACTTTTGAAATCAAAGAAACTCAAATCAAATCAAATTTGAATCAAATTTGAGCTCACATGTGAGTATGGTCACTTGTGCCAATTTCAGCATGATACCCACTTTGAGCCCCTGGTTTTTGAGATTTCACTTCTACACTTGGCCAACTCTTTGCACCTCATCCAAGACACCATCAAGGAGAACAACTTTGCCCAAAACCATCACCCCAAACTCTGTCTCAAATTCAAATGAGAAGCAAGCCAAATGGAGACTTTGAAACAAATTCATGATCATATGCAATATGTGATTTTGCATTTCAACTTCATTTTGACCACCACCACCACCAATATACTTCAAATAATATATGATTACAACCCACCAAAAAGATTTGCAAAATTCAAAAATAATTTTCTTTCGGGCATTATGTCAAACACCTTGTGGGCAGAGAGGAACTTGAGGCCCATGCTGAGTTTGGGTTTGGACCAGGTCCAACCATGGCCACCTCTGCTGTCCTTGAGCATCACCTCACCACCCTGCACCGTTTCCCCCACTTGCCAAGCACTGGAGCTTGCTCATTTGACCAGAGCATGACCATGCCGTGGCATGGCATGGCCACCCCGTGCCATCTCCCTCACCTCTCACCTCCAGCCAGCTCCACCATGTCTAGCCACTCCCTCTCACTCTCCTGACCATGCCTAGCCTCAGCCTCGACGAGAGAATCCCTCACAACGTGTAGAAATCGACGTGGCCAGACACGCCCAGACGTGCACACGCACGCGCCAGTGCGCGCACGGCGAGCACCCTGGCACGCCCAGAGCGTCAGCCGCCCGGAGCCCTCGCGTCACCTCCGCACTCAATCTCTGCGCCAGTAGACGCAGCACCTCACCCTGCACCTCCTGGACATGGCCACTTGCCCGCGGGAACGCCACAGGTGACGACTGCATCAACGACCGTCCGCCACGGTGCTACCCGCTCCCGTCAAGCTCACCGTCGCATCAGACCACCGTTTGCTGTTCCAAGGGCAGCGTGATGATCGCCAGGACACCAGCAACCAGACGCGCCCATTCCTTGCCTCTTCGCCACCCTGGAACGACGACGCCATCGACGACCTGCCAGCTCCGCCACGGCCACCCCTCGCCACTATAAAAGGAGCGCCCCTCCCCTCAATTCGAGCACACCCTCTGCTTCCCCTTCTCACACTGACTCGCCTCGACCACCGCACTTGCTCGATTAGCCACCGTAGAGCTCGAATTGCAAGATCGCCGCCGCTCACCGTCGCTGAAGCTCGCCGAAGAAGGAGGCCTCCCCAGACGACGCCACTGCTACCAGACGCTTCCTCATCGTCGACAAGGTCGCTGCGCACAACTCCGACGACCGCCGGAGCTCCGACGAGCTCGACGACCCCCTGCCGCCGCCGCCAGTGAGTCTCCCTCTCGTCGGAGACGACGACCTCCCTCGGCCGTTGATCTGTCTTCTAATCGTGCGGCTCACGCTGCGCGTACCGATTCGTTGAATCAAACGCGCTGACGCGTGGACCCCGCTTGTCAGGCGGCCCACTCGCGCTAGACGCGAAGCTAGGCCGGCCCATCTCTTTTCCCGCCAGCCCATTTAATTCAAATTCGAGTTTGCAGTTATTTTCCAAAATTGATTACTGGTTCCTTTTTCAAAATTTAATAGGGACAAATCTACCTGGCCAATTTTTACAAATTTTATATATTTGGAAAGCTTAGAATTCTATCTACACAATGCCACTGGATTGAACCCTAGATCTGTTGTAGAATTAAAGTGGCAAAATAAACAAGGCAGGGACTTTTGTGACTTAAAATAATTATTAAAAATCAACCAAAAATGCTTTTGAGTTGATTCCAACTCCTATAAATTACATTTCACTAGCACTAATTGTTTCTGCAAAAATATGCCATGCTTACTTTGAATGATCATGGCCTAGTTGAATTAAAGGACTATATGGCTATTTCTAGTCAAAAATCTTGTCCAAAACTATTTAAAAATCACATGGGAGTTTCTCTCTCATTTAAATCTTGTCATGAACATTTCCAAAATGAGATAGAGACTCTGGTCATTTTAGTCTCATATGATTTGTTGATGATATTAAGTCATTACCATGTTAGGATTAAATTGCATGAGGTGCTCCACCTCTTTTAAATCATTTTCTTAAATGATAAGTATGAAGAGGTTGACTTTGGTCAACCTAGGTCATATATTATTCATGAAAGAAATTAAATCTTAATAAGATAATGAGAGGAAATTATTTCTCTTAGGACTTTAAAGTAACCCCTAAATTAATATGAGAAGAAATTATTTTTTCCTAAATAAGAAAACAAATCCACCCACATAATAGTAATGTGTGATGCTAGCATAAGTTGTGTGATTCATGTGTGTGCTTAGTCTAGTACCTAAGTTTGGTATGATGATTGTATACCCCGTATTCATATTTTAGACGCTAGTACCGAGGAGTACCAAGAGGAGGAGGAGGTCTACTTCCAAGGAGAAGAAGACCATTTTGGTCAGTACACCAACCAAGGCAAGCTAATATTCTTGCAAGTGCCAGGCTCTCATGAGCAAGGCACCCCTCCACGTTACCTTATGTTTAAGATTTCCATCCCAAGTTTTACATTGCAAGTTTTTACTTGGTTTATTTAAAGCCTACTTTTATAGTTAACTTTGGTCTAAGTATAGAGTAGAACAAGAGTATCAAACTTAGCCTAAGAAGCTTATGAGTTAAGTAGCACTCATCAAGACTAGTTGCTAGTGCTAACAAATAAAAGTGGCTACTCTAGATGGGAACATGTGACTTGCTTTGAATTTGAAACCTTGGAATGATGAGTCATTCCATTGAATGATTTTTGAAGGTGAATATGACCAAGAGAAGATGGTGATTTTTAATGAAACTGATATTGGTTTGGATGCGATACCTTTCCAATTTTTGAGTACCCCCACAATACCTGATTATGGGTAGGGCTTAACTAGAAGTTTATACATCTTAGTATGGGTTCCCTCTGAACAAGCATCATAGGGGTTATGCCGAGGCTGCCTCCGTTGTTGAGAAATGATGTGAAGTGAGGTGAATTGTACGGCCAAGCCCTGTGCAGTTCCCAGGTTGACAGTTGGTCTTCACTGGGAGGCCAAGCTCATGGGGAGAGGTGCCTATACTAGGATATGTAAGTGAAAGGTTATGGTTGATGATCCGCGTACTGGAGTTACGATGATTCAGGGTTCTCCCTGACGGATAAAATCAAATGTTGTGGCACAAGTGTGCAACCTCTGCAGAGTGTAAACCTATTCGAATAGCCGTGTCCACGGTTACGGACGATTGGAAAGGCCATACTGTTCCATTGTCAGAGGTTTTCTTAAAAAGGGTTGATGATTTGAATGGTGACTTGATTTGAATCACAACTAAGTTGGGGGAATGACACTAATGTTCCCACGTGAGTTAGTTAGCATATGGAGAGTCCTTTAATAAATGCTTATGAAATAAAATTGGCTTTATGCAAAGAAACCTAGAGCTTAGCACCCCATTACAAAAATTGGTAGTACTTACACTAGTATTAGTTTGCGAGTACTTTAAAGTACTCACGGCTGTGTCCCTGGCTATTCAAATGGCCAGAATATGAAGAGGAGCAGCAATATGAAGACGACGGCCAGCAGGATGTCTACAACAACTAGGAGTTCTTCTGACGTCAAGCGTTGGCCTGTGGAATTATATAGTCCACTACTACTCCGCTTCCGCTATGTAATGTGCTCGTTGATCAGTAGATCAACTATTTGTGTAATATTGGATCATGTGATCTCCTTTTTTAAGACGATTATGGTTTGTAATGGATGATGACTTATGATATCAACTGTTATGTCTCGCAACAACAATCTTCCTGGGATTGCGATGTATGGCATAAGAGGCATCTGGACTTAAAAATCCGGGTGTTGACAAGTTGGTATCAGAGCCATTGTTTGACCTTAGGAGACCCTAGTTAGAATGGACGTCTGAAAACTTAGTTTCAAAAACAAATGAAGTGAATATTTACGAAAAACTTATTCACTCTCTTACCCTGAAGACTTTTATCAAAGGAGGAAATTCATGCTTCACCTTGCAAGTCTACATAAAATTTTGATACACTTACGCATCTCTAACTTACTCATCCATTTCGCTTTCAGATGGAGCCAACCAACACCAAGTTTTACCAGCTGGGCAATGACGGTGACCTGATCTTCGAGAAGGACCTGAATGCCCTGTCTGACTTTATTGGACGCCCGCACCTAGAGTTCCACGGAGTCGAGGTCAACGACCAGCCCGGAGGGAAGCTTCAGTGGGTTATCACCGCTGATCTGAGGGGCAAGATGGAGCCTCCTACCTCTGGGAGGATCCTCTTTTCTTTCAGGGAAAGCAACTGGCTAGACGGACTCGCTCGTGCTCTTCAGGAAGCACTTGCCCGTTTGTGCGGACAGAACGTGGCAGCCCTCCAAGAAGAATGTTTTGCGCATCTCGCAAGGCGTAACACTGCTGGAGAACCCATGGACCTGCCCCTGCACCCCCAGATGAGGCACCATGTGGATCACCTGGACTTCATGCTATACCACACTCAGCAGGATCTGGACAACGCCCGCGCCTACGCCAACCAGACTCACCTTGCACTGGCAAATCATGCTGATGCAATCAAGATGCTTGCCAAGGACCGCAAGACCCTCCGCCTGCAGCGTGCCAAGAAGAACGCTACCATCACGCGCCTTCGCGCCAGGATAGCATCCTTGGAGGCCACTGTCAAGGCCCAAGAGGACCAGCTGAATGAGATGGAAGAAGACGGTGAAGACCTTCAGGGAGGAGAAGCCTTCCTGAGTGATGATGATGACTTCGAGGAGGATGAGAACACCGAGGAGGAGTACTACGAGTTCCTGGAGGCCGGAGAAGATGACTTTATCCCGATCGATGTGGATGATGAGTAGTTGCACTTGATCACGTGAGTAGGTGTGAGTTTGTATCCCGTCCTTTGTATCGTAGCGCGAGTAAATGGTTCTTAAAACCATGGAGGTGTCAGCTTGTAATATGTGATGTTTGAATGAATGAATGCGTGTTTATGTTTACCATCCAAAGAATTCAAGATTTAAATTTTTGAACCAACTCAAAATAAGCCATAGAAATTTCCCTCTCATCTCATGATCTATTTCCATGTTCAGATGGCCCCTCCAACTCGCAGCGCAAGTCAAGATGCCATGATGCAACTGCTGCAGACTTTGATGGCTGATAGAGAAGCTGAAAGAGCCGAAAGACAGGCCAATCTTGCTGCACTACAGTAGCTAGCTCAGAACAATCAAGGCCATGGAAACCATGATCACCCAGGATCAAAACTCAAGAACTTTCAAAACACAAATCCCCGTGTTTTCAGCAAAACTGAAGAACCCCTGGATGCCGATGATTGGCTCCAGACTATGGAAAACAATCTAGAAGTAGCGGGAGTTGAGGACAATGAGAAAGTGCTATTTGCCACGCACTACTTAGCAGGACCAGCAAGAGCTTGGTGGACAAGCACCCGTGCCATGAACGCAGGACAATTCATGACTTGGGCAGATTTCAAGCTCAAGTTCAGCAAGTACCATGTGCCCTCGGGTCTGATAAAGAAGATGAGGGATGAATTCCGTGAATTGAAGCAAGGCCGGATGTCGGTGGTAGAATACCGCGACAGGTTCCTCACCCTGTCAAGGTACGCCCCCGATGAAACTGACACCACAGAAAAGAGAAAGGAGAGATTCCTGAATGGTCTGCATGATGAGATGCAGACAGTCTTGGTCAATATCCCCTTCGCCGACCTTGAAGCCCTGGTGGATTCCGCCATCCAGATGGAAGGCAAACTTCACCAAGCCAACGAGAACCGCAAACGCCGCATGATGCACCAAAGTGGGCCCAGCAACCCTCAGAAGTATCACCCCAGCTCAAGTGGAGGTTTTGCCCCAAGAAACAACAAGCCCCAGATGCAGACTTCATGTCCGGGTTTTCAGAACCGGAGTGGAGGAAACCCCAGGCCAGGAGGCTACCACCACAACAACAGCAACTACCACAACAACAACAACAACTTCAACCGCGCTCCGCCAAGAGCCCCCAACAACAACAACAGCAACACCAACACCGCTCCGAGGACTGGGAGCAACGCCATCCCCGTTACCCCCAAGGACAAGTCCACCATCACTTGTTACGAGTGTGGAGTCGTGGGACACTACTCCAATGAGTGCCCCAAAAGGTTAGCCAAGAATGCCACCAACGCCGCTGCACCTGCTCAGCAGCAACGCCGTGTCTCCACCGGCAAGAAGTTCACCCCCAACAACCCCAACAACCGCAACGGTCGCCTCTACCACATGAACGCCGAAGAAGCCCAGGAAGCACCAGATGTGGTGCTGGGTATGTTTTCTGTTAATTCAGTACCTGCACGAGTGTTGTTTGATTCCGGGGCATCACATTCATTTGTCACTGAAGACTTTGCATGCACCAGTAAAATTCAACCAATCAGTTTGAAGCATGTCATGATAGTCCAAATACCTGGTTCGACTACAAAAGCTAGAAAAATTTGCAAAGATGTGCCTATCAGAATGCATGCAGTAGATTTTTATGCAAATTTGATTGTTCTGGGAACAAAAGGTTTGGAAGTAGTACTGGGTATGGATTGGATGTCGAAACATCATGGATTGATTGATTGTGCCAAGAAGGCCATCACCATGACTAGTAGCACCGGAATATTAGTAGAGCATGTATCTGAAAGGCTGCCGGAAAGTTTACTCGCAACTGCAGTATAGCCCAGCCAACCTTGGATCAGATCAGGGTCGTCTGTCGATACCCTGATGTGTTTCCTGATGATTTACCTGGTATGCCCCCAGATCGGGATATCGAGTTTATCATTGAGTTAATCCCTGGAACCGGACCGATAGCCCAGAGAGCCTATAGCATGAACCCCGCAGAGTTAGTCGAACTAAAGAAGCAACTGGATGATATGCTAGCCAAAGGTTTGATCCAACCAAGTGCCTCGCCCTGGAGATCCCCAGTGTTGTTTGTGGATAAGAAGGACGGTGCCACTCGTTTATGTACGGATTACCGTAAGCTTAACGATGTCACCATCAAGAACAAGTACCCCCTGCCAAAGATAGAAGACCTGTTTGACCAGCTGGCCGGTGCCAAAGTGTTCTCTAAGATTGATCTTAGGACTGGTTACCACCAACTGAAGATCCGTGCCACAGATATTCCTAAGACTGCCTTTACCACCCGATATGGATTGTACGAGTACAATGTCATGTCATTTGGATTGACCAATGCCCCTGCTTACTTCATGAATCTCATGAATAAGATCTTTATGGACTTTTTGGATAAATTTGTCGTTGTCTTCATCGACGACATCCTTATCTACTCCAAATCCGAAGAAGAACATGAGCAACATTTGGAGATTATCCTAGAAACCCTTAGACAGCATCAGTTGTATGCCAAGTTCAGCAAATGTGAGTTTTGGCTGAAGGAAGTAGGATTCCTGGGACACATCTTGTCTGCCGGAGGTATTGCCGTAGATCCCGCTAAGATTAAGACCGTTACCGAATGGCAAGCCCCAACCACCCAGACCGAGGTCCGCGCTTTTCTTGGATTAGCGGGATATTACCGCAGATTTGTGGAAGGCTTTTCAAGCATAGCTAGACCAATGACCCAACTGTTGAAGAAGGATAAGAAGTTTGAATGGACTGACAAATGTGAAGAGAGTTTTCAGCAGCTCAAGAGAAGATTGACCACAGCCCCAATCCTGATCATGCCCGATATCACTAAGCCATTCGACGTCTATTGTGATGCATCCAAGATTGGTCTTGGATGTGTGTTGATGCAAGAAGGCAAGGTGATATCATATCTGTCAAGGCAACTGAAGCAACATGAGCAGAACTACCCAACTCATGACTTAGAGTTAGCAGCCGTAGTCTTAGCCCTGAAAGGTTGGCGTCATTACCTCATGGGTAATCGATGCGAGATATATTCAGATCACAAGAGCTTGAAGTATATTTTCACCCAGAAGGAGCTGAATATGAGACAGCGCAGATGGATAGAATTAATCAAGGATTACGACATGGAGATTCACTACCACCCCGGCAAGGCCAATGTGGTAGCGGATGCTTTGAGCAGACTACCGTGTCAGTTGAACTCCATGATCGCAATAGAGCAACCCAGCCTGTACCAAGAGTTTGAACAGTTCAGACTAGAGCTAGTGAGCGAAGGATTCTTAGCCAGCATTGAGCTCCAACCCACCTTGATGAGTCAGATAAAGGAAGCCCAGAAGGGAAATGCCAGCATTGACGGAATCAAGAGTCAGATAGCTGCAGGAAAAGCACCGGGATTCACCATAGATGAAGAAGGAGTTCTTTGGTACAACGGACGCCTATGTGTGCCGTCAGATTCAGAGTTGAAGCAAGTCATTTTGAAGGAAGCTCATGATACCCTTTATTCCATTCATCCCGGTGGAACCAAGATGTATCAAGATTTGAAAGAACAATTCTGGTGGCATGGAATGAAGAGAGAAATTGGAAGCTACATCGCCAAGTGTGATATCTGTCAGAGAGTCAAAGCAGAACACCAGCGACCCGCAGGATTGTTGCAACCGTTACAAATTCCGGAATGGAAGTGGGATTCAGTAGGAATGGATTTTATCACTGGATTGCCCAAATCTAGCAGAGGAAATGATTCAATTTGGGTAGTGGTAGATAGATTAACCAAGGTAGCCCATTTTATCCCTGTCAAGACCACCTATCAAGGCCCCAAGTTAGCTGAGTTATATATCTCCAGAATAGTCGCCCTGCATGGAACCCCAAAGTCAATTGTGTCAGATAGAGGATCCCAATTCACCTCAAGATTCTGGCAAAAAGTGCATGAAGGACTAGGAACCCGTCTGAATTTCAGCACAGCTTATCATCCGCAGACTGACGGACAGACCGAGAGAGTCAACCAGATACTTGAAGATATGTTGAGAGCCTGTGTGCTAGAGTATGGATCCAAATGGGAAGACTGCCTACCTTATGCAGAATTCTCCTACAACAACAGTTATCAAGCCAGCTTACAGATGGCCCCCTTTGAAGCCCTGTACGGAAGAAAGTGCCGTACCCCTTTGAATTGGTCGGAAGTAGGAGATAGCCAAGTCTTCGGCCCAGATGTTCTCCGAGAAGCCGAAGAGAAGGTGCACAAGATCCGTGAATACCTCAAGACCGCCCAGTCAAGACAGAAGAGCTACACCGACAAGAGACGCCGGGAGATGACATTCGAAATAGGAGATTTTGTGTATCTCAAAGTCTCACCCCTCAAAGGAATGCAGAGGTTTCAACTCAGAGGAAAGCTCGCCCCCAGATATGTTGGACCTTTCAAAGTTCTGAGTCACCGAGGAGAAGTTTCATATCAGCTTGAACTACCGGAAGAAATGTCCGCGGTGCACAATGTGTTTCACATCTCCCTACTTCGGAAGTGCCTAGAAGTGCCAGAGAAGACTGAAGTATTCAAGAACATCGATCACCGCTCGGTAGATATCAACACAGACTTGACATACCGTGAAGTGCCTATTCGCATCCTTGAAGAAGCTTTCAGGACCACCCGCACCAGGAGTATCAAGTTCCTGAAGATTCAGTGGAGCAATCACACTGAAGACGAAGCCACTTGGGAGCGCGAAGAGGACATGAAGAAGGAATACCCAGATATCTTTAATACCTAATTTTCTTTAGATCTTGGGACGAGATCTTTTGTAAGGGGGAAGGGTTTGTAACATCCCAACTTTTCAATAAAGAAGAAAGAGAGAGTTCCAAAAACCCAAATTTGAGAACCAACAAAAAACTTTTTCTCATCATATAGTGCTATGCATATAGATCACTTTGTTTATTAATTAAGGGTGCAATTGGCCATGATATGTGCTTGTGTGATTACACTTACACCCAAACCCTAACTTTGATCTTTGGATCATCCAAATACAAGGAAAAAGAAATTAGAAAAGAAATTATAAAATTCTTCTCAACACACACATATGGCTTATGCCATTTTTGCAAATACTTAACCTAGACCATTTTGGTTTGCACCATTGGTTGTAAATGGTTACTAAACACTTTTTAGGACTTTTGAAATCAAAGAAACTCAAATCAAATCAAATTTGAATCAAATTTGAATCAAATTTGAGCTCACATGTGAGTATGGTCACTTGTGCCAATTTCAGCATGATACCCACTTTGAGCCCCTGGTTTTTGAGATTTCACTTCTACACTTGGCCAACTCTTTGCACCTCATCCAAGACACCATCAAGGAGAACAACTTTGCCCAAAACCATCACCCCAAACTCTGTCTCAAATTCAAATGAGAAGCAAGCCAAGTGGAGACTTTGAAACAAATTCATGATCATATGCAATATGTGATTTTGCATTTCAACTTCATTTTGACCACCACCACCACCAATATACTTCAAATAATATATGATTACAACCCACCAAAAAGATTTGCAAAATTCAAAAATAATTTTCTTTCGGGCATTATGTCAAACACCTTGTGGGCAGAGAGGAACTTGAGGCCCATGCTGAGTTTGGGTTTGGACCAGGTCCAACCCTGGCCACCTCTGCTGTCCTTGAGCATCACCTCACCACCCTGCACCGTTTCCCCCACTTGCCAAGCACTGGAGCTTGCTCATTTGACCAGAGCATGACCATGCCGTGGCATGGCATGGCCACCCCGTGCCATCTCCCTCACCTCTCACCTCCAGCCGGCTCCACCATGTCTAGCCACTCCCTCTCACTCTCCTGACCATGCCCAGCCTCAGCCTCGACGAGAGAATCCCTCACAACGTGTAGAAATCGACGTGGCTAGACGCGCCCAGACGTGCACACGCACGCGCCAGTGCGCGCACGGCGAGCACCCTGGCACGCCCAGAGCGTCAGCCGCCCGGAGCCCTCGCGTCACCTCCGCACTCAATCTCTGCGCCAGTAGACGCAGCACCTCACCCTGCACCTCCTGGACATGGCCACTTGCCCGCGGGAACGCCACAGGTGACGACTGCATCAACGACCGTCCGCCACGGTGCTGCCCGCTCCCGTCAAGCTCACCGTCGCATCAGACCACCGTTTGTTGTTCCAAGGGCAGCGTGATGATCGCCAGGACACCAGCAACCAGACGCGCCCATTCCTTGCCTCTTCGCCACCCTGGAACGACGACGCCATCGACGACCTGCCAGCTCCGCCACGGCCACCCCTCGCCACTATAAAAGGAGCGCCCCTCCCCTCAATTCGAGCACACCCTCTGCTTCCCCTTCTCACACTGACTCGCCTCGACCACCGCACTTGCTCGATTAGCCACCGTAGAGCTCGAATTGCAAGATCGCCGCCGCTCACCGTCGCTGAAGCTCGCCGAAGAAGGAGGCCTCCCCAGACGACGCCACTGCTACCAGACGCTTCCTCATCATCGACAAGGTCGCTGCGCACAACTCCGACGACCGCCGGAGCTCCGACGAGCTCGCCGACCCCCTGCCGCCACCGCCAGTGAGTCTCCCTCTCGTCGGAGACGACGACCTCCCTCGGCCGTTGATCTGTCTTCTAATCGTGCGGCTCACGCTGCGCGTACCGATTCATTGAATCAAACGCGCTGACGCGTGGACCCCGCTTGTCAGGCGGCCCACTCGCGCTAGACGCGAAGCTGGGCCGGCCCATCTCTTTTCCCGCCAGCCCATTTAATTCAAATTCGAGTTTGCAGTTATTTTCCAAAATTGATTACTGGTTCCTTTTTCAAAATTTAATAGGGACAAATCTACCTAGCCAATTTTTACAAATTTTATATATTTGGAAAGCTTAGAATTTTATCTACACAATGCCACTGGATTGAACCCTAGATCTGTTGTAGAATTAAAGTGGCAAAATAAACAAGGCAGGGACTTTTGTGACTTAAAATAATTATTAAAAATCAACCAAAAATGCTTTTGAGTTGATTCCAACTCCTATAAATCACATTTCACTAGCACTAATTGTTTCTGCAAAAATATGCCATGCTTACTTTGAATGATCATGGCCTAGTTGAATTAAAGGACTACAAAAGAAGCCTGGTGACCGGGTGTATACGTGAGCACGCGGTAACAGACTGACACGTGTCCAACGGTGTTAGTTGTGCCATGAGATGATTACTAGCGCGCGGTCCTTAAAAAATAAGCCTTCTCGACACACAGGCAACTGGCTAGCCACTCACCGCATGTTCTTATCCGCTCATCTCCACCACTCACTCACTCTCTCCAATGCTACCCCGAATCGAGCGAGAAGGTGTCGAGCGTAATCGAGCTACTGCGCGAAATCGACCTCTCGCACGACGGCGCGTTCGATTGCGCTCTGCGAGTAGCCCCAGCCGTTGCTCTCCAGCGCGCCCAACGGCCCGTCGCACCACGGCGCCTCGCACGGGTGCTCCGGCTCTAGGCACCGGTACTGGCCGGCGTCATCGACATCCTCGCAGTTGTCGTTCCTAGCGAGCCGCGTCCAGCGGCCGGACCAGACGTTGCGGCGGAAGTCGACAGCGCGGCAGGTCTCCAGCGCAGGGAGCGACGCGATGCGGCCCTGGATAACGAAGTCGGGTTCATCGAGGCCGGCCTCGTCCCCTTCCCTCACTACGACAGCAGCTCGTCGTCGCCTTCGCTCGGGTTCACCCTGGACTGGGACGGCGGCGGCGGGTTCCGGCGCGGGTACTGCCTCAAGCGCGGGCGCGTCGACCATGAGCGGAGGAAGGGCATCCCGTGGACCGAGGAGGAGGCGAGGAGCACAGGTAATTTAGCAGATCGGATCAGAGCCAATCGTCTTCGTTTGTTAGAGTAGCTTTGTCGTTCGTTCGTTCGTCACTTTAGTTGTTGGCGAATTTTGATCGTGTATACTGCGTATGAATACAGGTTGTTCCAGGCCTCCCTGGAGAGGTCGATCTCGAAGAAGTCCCCGCCGAGGCAGCAGCGTGCGCCGGCGTCGTTCAGCGCCTAGAACCTGAACTCGTGAATCTCGGCGGCGCTGAGCTCGGTCACGCGGCCCGCCGCCGCGTCAGCCCCGGCCTCCCCTACCTCGAGCTCCTTGTTGGGGGCGCGTCCATGGGGCGGTTCCGTTTTTCTTAGGCCTGCGGATGACATCGTGGGGGTAGCCCGCACCGCGGCGGACAGTCCCTTGGCATCCTCGCGGCCGTAGGCGCGCTGCTCCTCCATGCCCTCCAGTGCTGTGCCATCTCCGTCCGCATCGCGGCCTTCTCCTCTTGCAGCCTCCTGTGGCCACCCTTTACCTCTTCGTCGTGTGCCAAGCAGGCGCGGTCGCAGAGCGCGCCGCGGAATCGCCCGGAACCTGCCTCGCCGTCGCCGAGCGGGCAGCGAAGTGCTTCCCTGGACCCGCGGGACCTCGCCGCCGGCCAATGTCAGGCGCGCGCACCCTCGCCCGGCAGGAGCTCCGTCGACGAGGCGAGCGTGAGGCCGATTTTGGGGAAGGCGGAGCGGGGCCACGGGGCCGCGGCGCTGTTGCTCGTGCAGGCAGAGCACCAGGGCAGCGGTCTGGGGCGGCACGGGAGAAGGTGCCCGACAGCCTACGGGCCAGGTCGGCGCTCTGATGCTTGTCCGAGATTCTCAATGGGATCTCCGGCGCCGACGAGGATAGGCTAAGTTGCAGTCTCGGCAGGTGCTCTGTGCTCTGTGCGTCCTCAAAATTATTGACCAAACTAAAAATTATATGAAGAGATCAAGTGTATCTGTCGCAACCGTGGGATGCTTCGTTTTTTATTCTCTCCATGAAGCGGGTCCCACTCACATGCAATCGTGGAATAGAACCGTGAAGTCGCTGTTAGTGGACAAACGGACATGGGCAGCATCCAACGGTGCGGGAATAGATCCAACGGTATTAGACGCGTGCTCACGTATACACCCGGTCACCAAATCCACTCTCTAAAGGACTATATGGCTATTTCTAGTCAAAAATCTTGTCCAAAACTATTTAAAAATCACATGGGAGTTTCTCTCTCATTTAAATCTTGTCATGAACATTTCCAAAATGAGATAGAGACTCTGGTCATTTTAGTCTCATATGATTTGTTGATGATATTAAGTCATTACCATGTTAGGATTAAATTGCATGAGGTGCTCCACCTCTTTTAAATCATTTTCTTAAATGATAAGTATGAAGAGGTTGACTTTGGTCAACCTAGGTCATATATTATTCATGAAAGAAATTAAATCTTAATAAGATAATGAGAGGAAATTATTTCTCTAAGGACTTTAAAGTAACCCCTAAATTAATATGAGAGGAAATTATTTTTTCCTAAATAAGAAAACAAATCCACCCACATAATAGTAATGTGTGATGCTAGCATAAGTTGTGTGATTCATGTGTGTGCTTAGTCTAGTACCTAAGTTTGGTGTGATGATTGTATACCCCGTATTCGTATTTTAGACGCTAGTACCGAGGAGTACCAAGAGGAGGAGGAGGTCTACTTCCAAGGAGAAGAAGACCACTTTGATCAGTACACCAACCAAGGCAAGCTAATATTCTTGCAAGTGCCAGGCTCTCATGAGCAAGGCACCCCTCCACGTTACCTTATGTTTAAGATTTCCATCCCAAGTTTTACATTGCAAGTTTTTACTTGGTTTATTTAAAGCCTACTTTTATAGTTAACTTTGGTCTAAGTATAGAGTAGAACAAGAGTATCAAACTTAGCCTAAGAAGCTTATGAGTTAAGTAGCACTCATCAAGACTAGTTGCTAGTGCTAACAAATAAAAGTGGCTACTCTAGATGGGAACATGTGACTTGCTTTGAATTTGAAACCTTGGAATGATGAGTCATTCCATTGAATGATTTTTGAAGGTGAATATGACCAAGAGAAGATGGTGATTTTTAATGAAACTGATATTGGTTTGGATGCGATACCTTTCCAATTTTTGAGTACCCCCACAATACCTGATTATGGGTAGGGCTTAACTAGAAGTTTATACATCTTAGTATGGGTTCCCTCTGAACAAGCATCATAGGGGTTATGCCGAGGCTGCCTCCATTGTTGAGAAATGATGTGAAGTGAGGAGAATTGTACGGCCAAGCCCGGTGCAGTTCCCAGGTTGACAGTTGGTCTTCACTGGGAGGCCAAGCTCATGGGGAGAGGTGCCTATACTAGGATATGTAAGTGAAAGGTTATGGTTGATGATCCGCGTACTGGAGTTACGATGATTCAGGGTTCTCCCTGACGGATGAAATCAAATGTTGTGGCACAAGTGTGCAACCTCTGCAGAGTGTAAACCTATTCGAATAGCCGTGTCCACGGTTACGGATGATGGGAAAGGCCATACTGTTCCATTGTCAGAGGTTTTCTTAAAAAGGGTTGATGATTTGAATGGTGACTTGATTTGAATCACAACTAAGTTGGGGGAATGACACTAATGTTCCCACGTGAGTTAGTTAGCATATGGAGAGTCCTTTAATAAATGCTTATGAAATAAAATTGGCTTTATGCAAAGAAACCTAGAGCTTAGCACCCCCTTACAAAAATTGGTAGTACTTACACTAGTATTAGTTTGCGAGTACTTTAAAGTACTCACGGCTGTGTCCCTGGCTATTCAAATGGCCAGAATATGAAGAGGAGCAGCAATATGAAGATGACGGCCAGCAGGATGTCTACAACAACTAGGAGTTCTTCTGACGTCAAGCGTTGGCCTGTGGAATTATATAGTCCACTACTACTCCGCTTCCGCTATGTAATGTGCTCGTTGATCAGTAGATCAACTATTTGTGTAATATTGGATCATGTGATCTCCTTTTTTAAAGACGATTATGGTTTGTAATGGATGATGACTTATGATATCAACTGTTATGTCTTGCAACAACAATCTTCCTGGGATTGCGATGTATGGCATAAGAGGCATCTGGACTTAAAAATTCGGGTGTTGACACATACACACGGCAAAGGGCCCTATTTTTTCATTTTTTTGCTGTTTTTTCAAAATTCCCTGCATTTCAAAAATATCATTTGACAATAGAGCATATACAACATATAATCTTCAACATATCATCACCAAACACATCGACAACACCACAAATACATCGAACGCACATATCCATGCATACAATGCATTACAAGTTAAATAGCAATGTCTATTATTACAATCCATTACAAGTGCATACAATCCATTACAACAACGACGAGTTCATAGAATCGATGCCATCAACCTTGTCCTCCTCCATTGCTTCCCATGGCATCATCGTCATTGTCTTGTCCTCTTCCTACAAGGTTGATGGAATTAGCATTTGCATTTGCATATTGACATGGAATTGAACAAGTAGTAGCATTTGCATGTTGACATGGAATTGAACAAGCATGGATCCATGGCTACACTTGAACAAGTACAAGAAGCGGGTTGGGCACAAGTGTAGGAGGACTCACCGGGGATCAGGTTTCGGATGATGTTCGTGTTCTTCACGGTGTAAGGTGTGGTCACCGGGCTCTGAGTGGACGGTGGCAGCATCCACGGCAAGGAGTAAGGAGGAAGAGGAAGACTCCCCGGTGGAGAAGACAGACTGGTCTGGCTCATTAGCCAGTTCATCTATGCCTGGTGCTGCTGGATCATCTGCTGCTGCTGTTGCATCTGCTGCATCATCTGTGTCTGGTGCTGCTGGTACTCCAGAATCTGCTGCTCCATCTACGCCCTTTGCTCCTGGGCCGCCTGCTCCTTTGCTGCCATCTCCGCCTACGTTGTGTTGCCGCGATGTCATTAACATTTCAATGGAAAGTATGTAAAGGAAAGGTAGAGACCCGAGGAAGAACATACCCGTAACCGCTCGACAGCTAGATCCGAAGCCCGTGGCCGGGTCTCTGCCTGAGGCTGGCCGCTCTTACAACCACGACGGATCTGGCAAAGAGAGGGAACAATCGCTGGGTCGACGCACCCGTCACCAAGCCATAGGCGGCCATGCTTCATGCCTTCTCCCGCAAGCACCGCAACCTCAGGGTCAAAGTCCTCGGCCTCTGGGTTGGCGCCCTCGCCGTACTTCTGCTTGAACTTCGAGACATACGACGTACACTGGGTCTCGGATTGCGGGCTAACCCATATGGACCCCGACTCAGGATGCGGCGTCTTCCTTTGCTTCATCTTTTTGAGCAAGCTAAAGATGTTTGGCTTCGCTGCTGTCCTGACTTCCTGCAAAAGAGAACATGTAATTAAGTGAAGTGGCACACCCTTGCGGAGTTAACAATATATAACGTGAATTGAAAGAATGAAGGAACAATTTGCTCACCTCGACCTGCATGTGAAGAGAGGATGGGATGCTGCCTTGGATATGCGATCCACCTCGCATCTCTTGCCGCTTCAGCTTGCCCTCCTCGTGCTTCTTGAGGTACTGGGGGCATGTCCACCACATGACCATCGCCAGAAAGCACTTCTCGTCATTGCCGACGTACTAAGGAGGGTTCTACATACACAAGATAAACCCATTATGGTAAAATAAACTACATGGCGATAAAGAAATCAATAACACATAAATGCAAATACCTGCAGGTACTGCCACGGCTGCAAGAGCGTGTCGCGAGCGTCCTCCTTAGTCATATGAACGAAGCGGTCGGCGTGTCAGTTGCAGACGCACTGAACACGTGCCTCGTAGTGCATGCTAGTCACCCTCGTCCTTGCCATCTGGTGTAGGACATCATCGCACACAATTTCCTTACCCTCGGCCCTCTTGAAGTATTTCTGCAACCATGCACATAGGTAAAACAAGGGGCATTAGTGCAATTATTGTCAACCAAGGAGAGTGTATGAATGGTAAGAAGTCAAAATTCACGTACCCAAAATTTGTGAACAACCACGTCCTGCAAGCTGGGGTACCTCCCAAGAGGATCTGGCGCGAGCCTGTAGTGCGCCCACCTCCAAGCTACGTCGCGGCCACCAGTAGGGAGCTCGACTAGCCCAGGGAAATACCTTCTAAGTAGGCCCCCAAGGATGTTCGCGTACCCACGTGGCGGCTTCTGCAACGGGTCTTCATACGTGAACGAACTGCACCATGAAACGACAACATCAATATGTATGTGATAATAATTTCGATAATGATAAAATTGCGATAACGAAATGCCAAAATTAACATGTACCTCCTTCTAGCGGGCACTAGAACAACATGGCTGTAGGGCCACTCCTTCGGCGCGGGGAGCTGTGTTTTCCCACGCTGATATGGCCTCATATCACGTGGCCTCAGCCTCTCCACAGCTGCAACGTTCTGCTCCTCCACCGGCGCTTCCCAAACTAGGTTTGGATTAGGCTCGTACGGTAAGTCCCCCAAACCCTCATCCTCCGAGAGGTCCTCCTCCTCCTCCTCCTCCCCACCCCCGTGCTGCTCTTCCTCCCTGACATAGGCATCCCAAATGGGCCTGCCGAAGATGGTACCCGGGGTTTACTGGAGGCCCAATACCCGAAGAATAAGAAGATTCGGGAGCCCAAGATTTACTAAGGAAAGATAGAGTTGTAATAGGAAGTGTTGTTTGTAATCTGGCGAGATGAGTTAGAAACCGTCCCGGACTCTGTAAACTTGTATAGCACGAATCCCTCGCTCCACCTCCTATATAAAGGGGGAGTCGAGGGACGAAGAATCAATCGAATCATTGTCTGCAAACCCTAGTTTTCATAATCGTCGAGTACTTTTCGGCTGAAACCTTCGAGATCTACTTACCCTCTACTTCCAACTAAACCCTAGCCTATAATCCATAGGCATTGACAAGTTGATACTTTGTCAATTGGCGCCGTCTGTGGGAACTAGAGGCGTAAGGAGCTGATCTCGATGGCACGCTCAAGATCTTCGACATCGTCAACCGCAAGCAACACAATGGATCGAGGTAAACAGATCGCTGCTGGTCTTGTCGATTTTGTTCCTCACCCACCCTCCCGTTTGGATGCATATGCGTATCTGGCGGAGCCCATGGAGATGACGTTCGGAAGGTTCCACTTTCGCGTCGAGAAGGAAGGATCGTATCGTGTCGAGATTCCGATTTCGTCGGGATCGTCGGCGGTCGATTCCGATTTTTCAAACTATGCATCGTCAACCGAGTCAGGAGAAGAAGAAACCTCGGCGACATGCTACGTCAGCACCAGAGCAAGAGAGAAACTCGCCAAGATCTTCAACGACATGTCGTTTGAGTCATCTGCGGACTCATATATAAGCGATGGCTCAAGCGATGTCGACAGTTGCGACTTCATCGACAAATCTCTCACAGTGGGCAAGGTCTTCATCAATCTCAACGATGATGTCACCAAACCAACGTAGATCTGAGTACAAAATATCATCAGATTTACGCCATTGAAGATCAAGAGGAGACATCTGAGGCTTTCGACAGTCTGGGAAACCCATACGTTGATCCCTCCAATCTGCGACAAGGCCTGGGCAACAAATACGTCGGGCCAGAGCCGCGAGATAGAGTTCAACTGTCACAAGCAGCGTGGGACAGAGCCACGAGAGCTATGAACGGCACAGAACCAATGGCTACCACGGCCACACCAGAAGAACTGCAAGCATATCAATATAGGCTCGCACGAGCTGCCAGGGAATTGGAAAAACAGACAGCTGAGTTGGACAGGAGAAAGGAGGCAGCCTCTGCATCCAGCAGGAGAAGGGCAGATCTAAGTCGACAATCTAGAACCACGGGTGATAGCCATCGGGAGGCGCGAAACAGAGCAAGATCAAGGCTGCAACACATACCCGAAGCAGAAAGAGAGCACTTGGTCCAAAACCTCGACATGTCCTTTATGTCGATAGATACAAGAGGAAACATCATCCCTAAGACACCAGAGGCTGGGTATATGGCGACACATGCTTTTATCCTTGCATCTAAACCACCTCCAGGTGATCCAAGGGAAACACTGTACAATATGGCGGTAGCAGGAGTTGGAGCTATGGGGACAGCGTTTGTATCAACGCCTCCCGAAGGAGCGGCAAGACAAAATAGTCCACGACCTGCAGCAGCAACAGCGGCAGCACCTGAAGGGCCAAGTGGAGCAAGAGACACAGCCGCACAAGCAAGAGTCGACAGAGCGCGGCAGAGCAGAAGGGATCATCGGCAATCTCCGGAGTTGAACGACGAAGATATGTGTGGCTTGCCATGCTTTACGAGGAGAGTCCGAAAACTCGAGTCCCTCGGGATTCAAGTTACCCGATAACTTCAAGAAGTTCGACGGCCTCCAAGATCCGGAGGATTGGCTAGTCGACTATCCTGGAAACGGTGAAGCTCACAGAGGAACTAGGGCAACAGCCATGCAAAGCATCCAGGTGCACTTGAGTGGAGCCGCACGATCTTGGATAAAGAAACTCGCCCCAGGATCCATCGACAGCTGGGAAAGTTTCGAGGATGTGTTCGTCAAGAACTTCAGATCCACGTGCAAAAAACCCGCGTCGTTAGAGGAATTGAGAGCGTGTCGACAAAAGCCAGATGAGCCAATGAGGAAGTTCATCCAGAGGTGGAATATCATCAAAAACTCGGCAGAAAATATATCTGACGAGAGAGCAATAGATGCGTTTGTTGCAGGAGTCAGGCGTGGAGATTTTGTCGAGGACTTGGGAAGGACCAATCCAAAGACAATATCCGCGTTAATGGAGATAGCAAATAAATGGGCAGATGATGGAGAAGACGCTGTCCACAACAAACGACACAGGTCGCTGCAGGAGGACCGCGGTCGAAACTATCAACCAAGGCGAAGATTTCCTCGGACGTACTCGTAACTACGACGCTCCAGGACAAATTTCGCAGGTTTTCGGACAAATACAGGAGGAAGCAACAGAGATGATTACCAGAGAAGCAGTGAACAGCGAGGTGATAACAGGGATGATTCACGCAACAGGCAAAATAGCGGGCCTAGGTTCCCAAGACCTTTCGTGTCCCCTGAAGAGATGATGAACGGACCGTGCCAGATGCATTTTTCCTCGACAAAGAACGGCAAAAGACAGTCAGGGCACTTGCAGAAGGACTGTCGAAATTTTCAGGCAATGTTGCGGTATGCAGAGAACGCCAATGCGCGAGCAGCACAGAGAAATCCTCGGGAACCCAGGAGTGAGATCCACTTGCCGCCGCCTCCTGCGATTACAGATGACAATCGGCATCAGCTCAGAATAGCGGCAGCACCTGCACCACCACCCTATGTTGATCCTAACTCCAACGGAGCGGTGTCGATGATTCAGAAGGGAAGGCCGTCCAATAGAGCTCAGAAAGTAATCTCACGACAGGTGTTTATGGCAGAGAAAATGCCTCCACCAACAGTTGAGTACCTTAATTGGTCAGGACAAGACATCGGCTTCACAATAGCAGATCATCCGCAGCAAGTTCCTCGACCAGGGCAATCAGCACTTATTTTGCCAGCAGTTATCGCGGGATTTGATGTTTCTCGAGTGTTCATAGACGGCAGCAGCTTAAACCTTATGTATGCCGATACATTGAGGAAGATGAACATATCCTTAGCAAACTTGAAACCAACAGACACAAGGTTCCACGGCATCACACCAGAGAAACCAAGTTATCCATTGGGAAAGATCAATCTCGACGTTCAGTTTGGGACCCGAGAAAATTACAGAATCGAGAGGCTTGAGTTCGAAGTCGTGGATTTCCCGTCGCAATATCACGCTCTGTTGGGACGACCAGCATATGCTAGATTTATGGCGGTGCCGCACTATACATACTTGTTGTGGAGGTTGCCTGGACCAAAGGGACCAATCACAGTCAAAGGAAGTTTTGCCTTAGCCGATAAGTGCGACAAGGATTTCCACCGGTTGTCAGAAACTTTCGGGATGCAAGCTGAGTACTTGGCGTCAAAAAGCATGACTGATTACGACGTACTGCCAGACGTTGGGAGGCCAAACAAAGAATCAACTTTCAGTACTGAGAAAAATTCAAAAGAGGTGCAGATTCACCCGACAGACCCAAAAAAGACGACATCTATCGCAAACGACATGGATATCGCATAGGAAAGCGCGCTCGTCGAGTTCCTCCGTGAGAACTGGAAAATCTTCGCATGGTGTCCAGCTGACATGCCAGGAGTACCCAGGGAACTTGCCGAGCACCACCTAAACTTGGATCCACTAGCGAGACCAATCAAACAACCTTTGCGGCGTTTTTCGGAACCAAACCGCAAAGCCATGCTATCAGAAATCAATCGACTACAAGAAGCTGGATTTATAAAAGAGATATTTACAGAAGCCACATGGGTAGCAAATCCCGTGCTGGTGCCGAAGAAAAACACTAAGGTCCTTCGCATGTGCGTCGACTTTACGTGTCTCAATAAACATTGTCCAAAGGATCACTTTCCCCTCCCGAGGATCGATCAAATTATCGACTCCACGGCTGGATGTGAACGTCTTTCCTTCCTGGATGCATACTCTGGTTATAACCAGATCAGATTGAAAGAAGAAGATGAAGTAAAAACTGCGTTTATTACACCTTACGGCGTGTTTTGCTACAGAACAATGCCCTTTGGTCTAAAAAATGCGGGAGCAACATATCAGAGGATGATGCAGAAGTGTTTGGCGACACAGATTGGGAAGAACGTGCAAGTATACATCGATGATGTCGTCATAACATCAAAAAAGGGGGCAACGCTGATTGAGGATCTCAAGGAAACCTTCGACAACCTCGATAAATTCTGCCTCAAACTGAATCCAACGAAGTGTTCTTTCGGCGTCCCAGCAGGAGAACTTCTGGGTTTCCTAGTCTCAGCAAGAGGGATTGAAGCAAATCCCGATAAAATACAAGCTATCGTAACAATGAGGAAGCCAACAAAGTTGAAAGAAATACAACAGCTAACTGGGCGAGTCGCAGCTTTGAGCAGATTCGTCGCAAGGTTGGGAGAAAAAGCGTTGCCGTTCTACGCTTTGATAAAACAAGGAGATAAATTTCAGTGGAACGAAGAAGCCGACAGAGTTTTCGAGGATTTGAAGCGTACAATCTCGACACCACCAATCTTGGTGGCGCCAAAAGAAAGGGAACCTCTCCTGTTGTATATCGCAGCCACGCCCCAAGTAGTGAGCACGGCGCTAGTTGTCGAAAGGGAAGAAGAAGGAAAGCTCCACGGCGTGCAGAGGCCAGTATACTTCGTTAGCGAAGTTTTATCGCCCTCAAAACAAAGGTATCCGCAGTACCAAAAGATAGCATACGGAGTGTTCACGACAGCACGAAAATTGCGTCACTATTTTTCGGCACATCCGATCATAGTGGTCAATGAAGCTCCTTTGTCAAATATATTGAACAACCCAGAAGCTACGGGTCGTGTCTCCCTTTGGGGAATAGAACTTTCCCCTCGGGACATCACGTATGAAAAAAGAAAAGCAATCAAGTCGCAAGTTCTGCCGGACTTCATCGCAGAGTGGATGGAGTTGCAAAATACAGGACCTCCAGATTTGTCGAGAACTTGGACCATGAATTTTGACGGGTCCAAAAGACTAGAAGGAGCTGGCGCAGGAGTAGTACTCATATCACCTGAAGGCGACAAATTGAAGTACATCCTTCGGATGACGTTCCCTAACGCATCTAACAATGAAGCAGAATATGAGGCTCTAATACACGGGATGAAGATGGCGAAAGCCTGCGGAGCAACTCGACTGAAAATCTTTGGCGATTCACAGTTGGTGGCACAGCAAGTTATGAACCAATGTGACGCAATCAATGATAGCATGATGGCATACAAGGAGGTGTACAACGAGCTCGAGAAGTTGTTCGATGGATGCGAAGTAAACCATGTTAGTAGATTGAGCAACGACGAAGCCGACGTTCTTGCAAACATCGGGTCGCAATGCCTTGCAGTCCCGCCAGGTGTATTCTGGGAAGAGATAACAGAGAGATCTACTAAGTCGACAAAATCAAAAAAGAAGGAGAAGAAACCCTCGGGGGCTACTCCCATCGGGAGCGCTGTTCGCGCACCCGAGAGATTAAAAAAAAAGGGAAGAAGAAGAAAGAGATCATATTGGGAAATAATGACAATATAGCGACAAGGTGGACTAAAATATTGAGCCTACAACCAAGCACAAGTTCTTGGTTGTAGCCTCGGGGGCTACTCCCATCGGGAACGCTGTTCGCGTGCCCGATGAAGTTAACAAAGGAAAAATAGAAAAGCAAGAGAGTATATTTCGAGTTATAGTTAACTCTACATATACTCCCATCGGGAGAGTAACATAAGTCATATGTGACTCGATAAAATGTGCCATTCCAACAGCCGGAAAAGCACTCGACAATATATTCTCAGAACGCCGAAGTTGCGATCAATTTCTGAATGCCGCAAATCTGCGAAGGTAAGACCCCAGATCCGTTCTGCTGGGCGTGGCATCGCCAAAGACTGCGCTCTGCTACCTTTATCCGTATCAGCAGATACGAAGAAAAATCCTAACGGACGCGTTAGGTACCCGATAAATTTGACTGGGACTCGACAGAATGGTAAGACCTTAAGCGGCACCTGTCGAAGTTTACACCAGTATCCCGAGATCATGTCCAGGGACGTGATTTTGAAGTAGGTTTTTGCGGATTGCCACTAGAGCAGTTAACTAGTACCTGATCCGTCAGATGAACTAGCCCCAACTACCATTATCCCTGTACAATATAGAATTTTATGTGAAGAAGTATAAAAAAGTTAAAGCTTCCGAATAAAAATAAACAGTGGAGATTTTCCCTGACTCTACGATTCAAGCAAAATCTCGGGGGCTACTGACATAGGCATCCCAAATGGGCCTGCCGAAGATGGTACCCGGGGTTTACTGGAGGCCCAATACCCGAAGAATAAGAAGATTCGGGAGCCCAAGATTTACTAAGGAAAGATAGAGTTGTAATAGGAAGTGTTGTTTGTAATCTGGCGAGATGAGTTAGAAACCGTCCCGGACTCTGTAAACTTGTATAGCACGAATCCCTCGCTCCACCTCCTATATAAAGGGGGAGTCGAGGGACGAAGAATCAATCGAATCATTGTCTGCAAACCCTAGTTTTCATAATCGTCGAGTACTTTTCGGCTGAAACCTTCGAGATCTACTTACCCTCTACTTCCAACTAAACCCTAGCCTATAATCCATAGGCATTGACAAGTTGATACTTTGTCACTCCCCACCCTCCTCCTCCACCCCACCCCCGTGGTGCTCCTGGTCCTCCTCACTCCCATCCTCCACCTCATCATCATCCTCGGCTGCGTGAGGGGGGCTAGGACTAGGAGTGAGTGTCCGCGTCGCATTCTTCCTACATGGCCACGGTGGAGGAGCGCTAGGAGGGGGGGCATCACCACGGCGTCTCCCCCTCGAAGAAGACCCTGCACCTACAAAGTCCGTGAGCTTCTTTTTAAGACCGCCACCCCTTTTTTTTGGCGGCATGTTTCAATCACCTACAAACACAAATGAAGAGAGTGGTTTATTAGTACGCAATGTAAAGAGATGAATATTAGTGAAAGCAACAAAGATATAAGTAGATGAATATTACTGAAAGCAAGAAAGATATAAGTAGATGAATATTACTGAAAGCAACAATAATGCAAATATATGAACATTAGTGGAAGCAACAAATAGCTAGCATAGAGTTCTCTCAAACATAGCACGGAGTTCTTACAAATAACCTAGCTGGACAATCACTATTACACAGAGTTATTACAAATAGGCTAGCCTCACAATTACTACTACATAGATCAGTAGCCTATGTCGCCATCCATAATTGGACCGCATGCTTTGTCATCGTCATCAGGCTCGGCGAACCAATAATCATCAATGAAACCTGGAGGTGGTTCATCTGCATCAAGGTCCATCCCTGCTCTGAACGCCTCGAGCAAACTCAGGTCCATACCTGTTATAGCCGGATTTTAGCCACATTGGGAGTTGGGCCGTAATTGAGATGGGCTTAGAGGATATGCACATGAAGTATTTCGGAATCGGCCTCCTGCGAGAGTTTGGGCTAGATTGTCCGTGTATCTGTACATTATGGTAGATTACGTTTCAGTTAGAATTAAGAGATAGAGTTTGGTTCGTACAACAGTTAGGTTTATTCCAAAGATAGAAAGTCCACAGACTATAAATATGTACCTAGGGTTATTGAGAAAGGAGGACGATCACGTTCACAACAAACACAACCTAGGCGCATCGCCACCCGTTGTTTCAAGGGTTTCTTCCGGGTAAGCGCCGTGCTGCCCAGATCGCATCTTGCGATCTGGGCAGTATCAGTTTATTCGTTGTTTTGTGTTGCTCGTACTGAAGCCTTGTTGATGGCGAGTAACACTGTTATCATAGATATGTTGGGACTAACATCGATACTTATTTTGATATGTTTGCTTATTTAGGCTACCCCTACATATCTAGCTGCCTTGGCACCTGTCTTAGGTGTAAAGGTAGCAACTTGCTTGGTCTTTATTTAGTAGATCTGATCTGTTATGGTTGTTCCTTGTTCTCCAAGGATTAGTTTGATATCCGCATGGTTAGGCCTTGCAAACGGGTTGAATGATCCAGTAGTGCGTAAGGTATGGTTTGCCGATCCTAGAGGAGATATTCCGAGAATCGACTCTATGTTGGTTTTTAGGCCTTTTCTAGGACCAGTTTTCTGTTATCTTTCGTATCTACCAGGCTCAACTACGTGTAGGACGTTCCGTTTATGCGGTGAAAACCCTAGACTGTCGTAGGTCGATTTAACTTGGTTTTGATTAAGCAGGACCCCCATGTTACTGTAGATCCAATACGAACCATGGGTCGATCGGCTCCTTGAGCCGATTCACAGGGCAACCTGAGAGCCGATCGAGGCTCGGATTTAATGTTTACGTGTCTGCCATGCAGGAAATAATTGAAGCAATCCATCACCTTCCTGACCAGGTATAGGTCAGGTGGCACGCCGCATATGCCAGGACATGTGCCGGAGTTTTGCGGGCCGTTGCCCGAGGGACCAGGGCCCACCAGCAGTCCTGGGAGCCTCCCGGCTCTTCGTGTTGCTCGTCGCTGCTCGCCGGTGGGTTTTGGCAGGCAACACATTCTGGCACGCCCGGTGGGAGATTCTACAGCCACTGCGTCGACATCTGCAGCTGAGATGGCGGACGCACTAATCACGTACGAAGAACTGCCTGAGGAGCACAAGAAGAAATATGATGAGATTAAAGCTGTCTTCGAAGCCGATCTCATCAGCTCTTTCGAGAGGACCCGTACACATGGCATTAGGTGGAAAGGGTTCTCACCTGATGGCGTTCTCGATGAAGTGGATCTGTCTACCCCTTCAGAAGAACGCACCAGAGCTCTGCGCCAGGAAGTTAATTACATGGTGGCTCATTCTCTACACCGTCATTCTGAGAGCCTGGTAAACGCTTTCGAGCGCATTGCGATTCGTGTGGTTCAGGAAATCATGAAGCATCAGTACTCTCCGTCAGGGCCTGCCCTAGGAACTCACCAAGGAGAGATACCGTTCCAAACCAGACCGCAGCTGCCATTCGCGTTTGCAGCTCCAGAGCCGCCGGGTTCACCGGCATACGTCGTCTACAAGATTGGAGGCGATCCTGGCGATTGCCAGTTCCTGCAAGAGCCGCCTAAAGAGATCCCACATGGATACGTGTGCACATACGTGCCGGACTGCAATAACTTGGCGCGCACGAACTAGATTGCAACAGGAGGGATTTCTGGAGCGGACGCCGATAAACAGGCGTGGCTAGCTAAATATGCCACCGGAATGAATCATGAAAGCTCAGCCCCTGCAGCCAATACCGTGGAACAAATCAGTACAATCTTGAGAGACCAGTTCGGCATCCTGCCAAAGAGGAGAACAGTCGGCTATTCCAAGCCGTACCCCAACGAATACGATTTGATTCCACTGCCGCCCAAGTATCGGCTCCCTGAGTTCTCAAAGTTCAATGGATCAGAAGGGTCTAGCTCAATCGAGCATGTGAGCCGATATTTGGCACAGTTGGGCATGATTTCAGCATCAGACCCGTTACGTGTAAGGTTTTTTGTGCAATCCCTCACAGGACCAGCTTTTGGGTGGTACACCTCGTTGCCACCAGATTCAGTCCGGACGTGGAAGCAGCTGGAAGAGCAATTTCATATTCAATATCACTCAGAAGCTACCGAGGCTGCCATTGCCGATCTGGCGCAGGTGCGGCAGAAGCGTGGAGAAACGGTGTCGGAATATATCCAGCGTTTCAGGACTGTCAAGAACCGATGTTATTCGGCTCGTTTAACTGAGAAAGAAGCAGTCGATCTGGCAGTGTTGGGCCTCGCGGCGCCGATCAAGGATCTGGCTTTTCAAGTGGAATACAATTCACTGGCGCACATGGCTCAGAAATTAACATTGTATGAGCAGCGCCACCCAGAATTGTACCAAGACAAGTTCAAACGCCCGATAGGCCTGGTCGAGGCAGAAGAAGTTGGGGACTCTGCAGAAGACCAGGAAGTAGCCGTGGCTGAATGGGCTCGGGGGGCAGATCCCGTGTCCTGCAAATGGGTGAAACAACAAGGGCCTGCAAAAGGGTTCGACTTTGATGTAAGCAAAGCTGAGCAAATATTTGACTTATTGCTTAAAGAAAAGCAGCTGAAGTTACCCGAAGGCCATAAAATCCCTACGGCGCAAGAGATGAACGGGAGACCGTATTGCAAGTGGCATCACTCGTTCACCCATATCACCAATGACTGCAAGGAGTTGTGTCGGCAGATCCAAACGGCGATAGAACAAGGCCGTTTGATCTTTGGTCAGTTTGCCATGAAGGTGGACACGCAACCGTTTCCTGGCGTCAACATGGTGGAGCACAATCAATCCACGAGGCGTCAGCTAGACTTCTCATTCAGTGTTAACATGGCAGGGCCTGTATACCACCATAGCAGGGATAAAGAAGGAAGCGGCCACCCCCGTGGCAAGGAAAGGGAGGAGGCCGGCCCACGCGACCGGCCCCGATATGATGACAGACGGTACATCACCGAGGGACAAGTGAGAAACGTGCGGTATCAACGACCACTCTCCGAGCATCTCCTTAACAAATATGAGCGTCAGTACGATCAACGCCGGCGGTACGATATAGATGACGAAAGATATCGTCGGTCTGATGTAGACAATGGAAAATACCGTCGGTATGATAGAGACGACGAAGGGTATGAGCGTCGCGTGAAGGGGAAGTCAAGAGAGCAGGAAGACATGGACATACACTGGGATTGTCCTTTCTTTAAGCACTGCTGGGATTCAGGTATGAGCCGATTGCCTACGATCGACAACTGCCCGGAATGTAGACGGCAGAAGGAGGACATGATACGTCTCCAACGTATCGATAATTTCTTATGTTCCATGCCACATTATTGATGTTATCTACATGTTTTATGCACACTTTATGTCATATTCGTGCATTTTCTGGAACTAACCTATTAACAAGATGCCGAAGTGCCAGTTCCTGTTTTCTGCTGTTTTTGGTTTCAGAAATCCTAGTAACGAAATATTCTCGGAATCGGACGAAATCAACGCCCAGGTTCCTATTTTCACCGGAAGCATCCAGAACACCCGAGAGCCACCAGGGAGGGGGCACAGGCCCACCAAACCACATGGCGGCGCGGCCAGGGGGGCCCGCGCCACCCTATGGTGTGGGCACCCCTTCGACCCTCTGGCGCCGCCTCTTCGCCTATATAAAGCCCCTGGATCGAAAACCCTGATGCGTTCGACGAAACCCACAGAAACCTTCCAGAGCCGCCGCCATCGCGAAGCCAAGATCTGGGGGACAGGAGTCTCTGTTCCGGCACGCCGCCGGAACGGGGAAGTGCCCCCGGAAGGCTTCTCCATCGACACCGCTGCCATCTCCAGCGTCATCTTCATCACCGCTGCTGCTCCCATGAGGAGGGAGTAGTTCTCCATCGAGGCTCGGGGCTGTACCGGTAGCTATGTGGTTCATCTCTCTCCTATGTACTTCAATACAATAATCTCATGAGCTGCTTTACATGATTGAGATTCATATGATGATGCTTGTAATCTAGATGTCATTATGCTAGTCAAGTGAGTTTTACTTATGTGATCTCCGGAGACTCCTTGTCCCACGTGTGTAAAGGTGACAGTGTGTGCACCGTGTGGGTCTCTTAGGCTATATTTCACAGAATACTTATTCACTGTTGAATGGCATAGTGAGGTGCTTATTTATATCTCTTTATGATTGCAATGTGTTTGTATCACAATTTATCTATGTGCTACTCTAGCAATGTTATTAAAGTAGTTCTATTCCTCCTGCACGATGTAATGGTGACAGTGTGTGCATCCGTGTTAGTACTTGGTTTATGCTATGATCATGATCTCTTGTAGATTATGAAGTTAATTATTGCTATGATAGTATTGATGTGATCTATTCCTCCTACATATGCATGAAGGTGACAGTGTGCATGCTATGTTAGTACTTGGTTTAGTCTTTTGATCTATCTTACACTATAAGGTTACTAAAATATGAACATTAATTGTGGAGCTTGTTAACTCCGGCATTGAGGGTTCGTGTAATCCTACGCAATGTGTTCATCATCCAACAAAAGTGTAGAGTATGCATTTATCTATTCTGTTATGTGATCAATGTTGAGAGTGTCCACTAGTGAAAGTGTAATCCCTAGGCCTTGTTCCTAAATACTGCTATCGCTGCTTGTTTACTGTTTTACTGCGTTTCTACTGCCTGCTATATCACCATCCATCACTACGCGCCAGCAAGCACTTTTCTGGCACCGTTGCTACTGCTCCTATATATTCATACCACCTGTATTTCACTATCTCTTCGCCGAACTAGTGCACCTATTAGGTGTGTTGGGGACACAAGAGACTTCTTGCTTTGTGGTTGCAGGGTTGCATGAGAGGGATATCTTTGACCTCTTCCTCCCTGAGTTCGATAAACCTTGGGTCATCCACTTAAGGGAAAACTTGCTGTTGTTCTACAAACCTCTGCTCTTGGAGGCCCAACACTGTCTACAGGAAAGGAGTGGGAACGTAGACATCAAGCTATTTTCTGGCGCCATTGCCGGGGAGGAAAGGTAAAAGGTACTCACACTCCGGATCTCGGCTACTAAGCTATTTCCTGGCGCCGTAAGTACTCAAAGCTATTTCCTTTAGATCCTGCAATTGCAACTTTTTGTTTCTTGTTTACACTAGTTTGGCATAATGGACAAGAATGATCTTCTTATTCTATTTCCTTATTTAAAACATGGATTGTTTGATGCGAAAATTAAAAAACCTATGGAATCTTATTTGCATGCTGGTAGTAATATTAGTATGAATGCTTTGAACACCATTGTTGATAATAATATAGAAAGTTCTAAGCTTGGGGAAGCTGGTTTTCATGATCTTTTTAGTCCCCCAAGCATTGAGGAGAAAATTTTCTTTGATGATACTTTGCCTCCCATATATGATGATTATAATGATAGTGGTCTTTTGGTGCCACCTACTATGGAGAGTAAATTTTGTTGTGATTATACTATGCCTCCTACACTTGATGAGAATAATAATGATAGCTACTTTGTTGAATTTGCTCCCACTACAACTAATAAAATTGATTATGCTTATGTGGAGAGTAATAATTTTATGCATGAGACTCATGATAAGAATGCTTTATGTGATGGTTATATTGTTGAGTTTGCTCATGTTGCTACTGAAAGTTATTATGAGAGAGGAAAATATGGTTGTAGAAATTTTCATGTTACTAAAACACCTCTCTATGTGCTGAAATTTTTGAAGCTACACTTGTTTTATCTTCCTATGCTTGTTACTTTGCTCTTAATGAACTTGTTTATTTACAAGATTCCTATGCATAGGAAGCATGTTAGACTTAAATGTGTTTTGAATTTGCTTCTTGATGCTCTCTTTTGCTTCAAATATTATTTCTTGCGAGTGCATCATTAAAACTGCTGAGCCCATCTTAATGGCTATAAAGAAAGAACTTCTTGGGAGATAACCCATGTGTTATTTTGCTACAGTACTTTGTTTTTATTTTGTGTCTTGGAAGTTGTTTACTACTGTAGCAACCTCTCCTTATCTTAGTTTTGTGTTTTGTTGTGCCAAGTGAAGCCTCTAATCGAAGGTTGATACTAGATTTGGATTTCTGCGCAGAAACAGATTTCTATCTATCACGAATCTGGGCTGTTTTCTCTGTAGAAAAATCATAAAAATATGCCAATTTACGTGCGTGTTCCTCAGATATGTACGCAACTTTCACTAGTTTTGAGTTTTCTGATCTGAGCAACGGAAGTATTTATTAAAAATTCGTCTTTACGGACTGTTCTGTTTTGACAGATTCTGCCTTTTATTTCGCATTGCTTCTTTCGCTGTGTTGGGTGGATTTGTTTGTTCCATTACCTTCCAGTAGCTTTGAGCAATGTCCAGAAGTGTTAAGAATGATTGTGTCACCTCTAACATGTGAGTTTTTGATTATGTACTAACCCCTCTAATGAAGTTTATGAGAAGTTTGGTGTGAAGGAAGTTTTCAAGGGTCAAGAGAGGAGGATGATATACTATGATCAAGAAGAGTGAAAGCTCTAAGCTTGGGGATGCCCCGGTGGTTCACCCCTGCATATATCAAGAAGACTCAAGCGTCTAAGCTTGGGGATGCCCAAGGCATCCCCTTCTTCATCGATAAATTATCAGGTTCCTTCTCTTGAAACTATATTTTTATTCGGTCACATCTTATGTGCTTTGCTTGGAGCGTCTGTATGTTTCTTATTTTTGTTTGTGTTTGAATAAATTGGATTACATCATGCTTGTGTGGGAGAGAGACACGCTCCGCTGTTGCATATGAACACATGTGTTCTTAGCTTTTAGTATTCATGGCGAAGTTTCTTCTTCGTTAAATTGTTATATGGTTGGAATTGGAAAATGATACATGTAGTAATTGCTATAATGTCTTGGGTAATGTGATACTTGGCAATTGTTGTGCTCATGATTAAGCTCTTGCATCATATGCTTTGCACCCATTAATGAAGAAATACATAGAGCATGCTAAAATTTGGTTTGCATATTTGGTTTCTCTAAGGTCTAGATAATTTCTAGTATTGAGTTTGAACAACAAGGAAGATGGTGTAGAGTCTTATAATGTTTACAATATGTCTTTTATGTGAGTTTTGCTGCACCGGTTCATCCTTGTGTTTGTTTCAAATAGCCTTGCTAGCCTAAACCTTGTACTGAGAGGAAATGCTTCTCGTGCATCCAAAACCTTGAGCAAAACCTATGCCATTTGTGTCCACCATACCTACCTACTATGTGGTATTTCTCCGCCATTCCAAAGTAAATTGCTTGAAGTGCTACCTTTAAATTTCTATCCTCTACCTTTGCAATATATAGCTCATGGGACAAATAGCTTAAAAAACTATTGTGGTATTGAATATGTACTTATGCACTTTATCTCCTATTAAGTTGCTTGTTGTGCGATAACCATGTTCACTGGGGACGCCATCAACTATTCATTGTTGAATTTCATGTGAGTTGCTATGCATGTTCGTCTTGTCTGAAGTAAGAGCGATCTACCACCTTATGGTTAAGCATGCATATTGTTAGAGAAGAACATTGGGCCGCTAACTAAAGCCATGATCCATGGTGGAAGTTTCAGTTTTGGACATATATCCTCAATCTCATATGAGAAAATTATTAATTGTTGTTACATGCTTATGCATAAAAGAGGAGTCCATTATCTGTTGTCTATGTTGTCCCGGTATGGATGTCTAAGTTGAGAATAATCAATAGCGAGAAATCCAATGCGAGCTTTCTCCTTAGACCTTTGTACAGGCGGCATGGAGGTACCCCATTGTGACACTTGGTTAAAACATGTGCATTGTGATGATCCGGTAGTCCAAGCTAATTAGGACAAGGTGCGGACACTATTAGTATACTATGCATGAGGCTTGCAACTTGTAAGATATAATTTACATGATACATATGTGTTGGGGGGATGACCCCCGGTATGCCAAAGGCATGCCAAACCGGATGGTATGAGCCATCAAGATACCGGTTTAATATTGATACCGGACATGGTCGTCTCTAACCAAAGATACCGGATAAAAGAATAAGATACCGGATTGAAGAGTAAACCGGATTATGATGGCTGAGTTCAACAGTGTTGGATGAAACAATCCGGTATACCATGAGGGGTATACCGGAGTAAAGGCAACCGGTGATATCAAAGATACCGGATCAAAGATACCGGATCAAAGATACCGGATCAAAGATACCGGAGCAAGGTACCGGAAAACCGGTACCAGGGCCACTGTAGCACGTCGGCAGGACTGGTCAAAGATTCCCTTCAGAGCAAGAAGACAAGGATGAGCTAAGCAAAGTGGCTTTAATCGGAGCCCTGGCGCCAAAGAGAGAGATGACACTGAAAGAAGCCGGAGGACGTTAGCGTTCCTGATTAAAGAAGTCCCCAGCGTCATCCATGATTAAAGTAGCTTTGTAAAAGTAGTTTGTCTAGTCAAAGATGCCATTAGGGTTTCTCCCCCTGTAAGCCACCCTCTCCCCTATATAAGGAGAGGGGGCATCCCCCATACGCGGGATGGATGTACTGTGTGTTTTACCAAGCAATAGACAATGAGCAATTGAGACCTAATACTGTTCATCTTCCACCTCTGGCCAAGGCCAAGTTCATCCAGAACTCACCCCATCCTTACCAAAACCCTCCCCCGGATCCTCTAGCGCACATTCGGCCCCAACTTAATCCATCCTATGGCATCTGCTCGTTCGCCACGACGACAGTTGGCGCCCACCGTGGGGCCAGCAGCTGCGCTTGCTGGGTTCATATCCGGACGGGACCTTCTTCACCAACTCCGGCGAGCACCTCGCGTAGAGTGGCGGTGTTCCGCTCGCCGGGCAGCTTCGTCAGGCTCTTCCTCACCGGCTGCAGCGTCGCCAACGAATCCCGGGGGGCGGGGGCTACAGCATGCACGCCATCCCTCTAGCTTGCCCGTCGGCTCTGCACCAACTCTACCGTCGTGCACCCTGGCCTCGCTGATGTCTCCATAGACTCGGGGGCTCGCTATCGGCAGTGCGGCCGGCACTCCTCCTGTGTTCTCCACTAGCAGCATCTGCGCGGCCCGCGTCGAGCCATGATGCTCCATGCGCGAGCCATGCTGCTCCATGCGCGTCGTCCTCCCGGGCTCGAAGTAGCCTTGGCACTGCGCCCTCCTCCGGCAGCCCTTGCTGGCCCCTGCGCGGTCTACCCCTCCGAGTCTCCCTCGATCTGCGCATCTCCCGTGGCGCGCCCGTACGGCTCGCGAGGGCACCGGCGTTGCTATTTCAGTCGTCAGTGCGCATCCCCGGCAGCCACGCTGGCGACATCGTCCACGCAGCTGGTCTCGCCCGCGTCCATGGCGTTCTTTCCGGCGCGGTACGGCCCCTGTCCCAGCATCGATCCCTGCTGATGGCGGCGCCGCCGCGCTCCGGCGGGCTAGTCAGGTCCGCGTCCTGCGCTCCTCGGATGCGCTGTGGCGAAAAGTGGGTAGAAAAGTAAAGAAAGAAAAAGGAAATAAAGAGGTGGGGCCTGACTGAAAGAGAGCAGGCATCGGATGCCCTGCACTCCTGTCACGCCACACTGAAACTAGCAGAAGGAAGAAGAGTCAAAGGAGAAAAGGAAGTGGCGGGCCCTGCTGTAAGGAAAAAAGAAAACAAAAAACGAAAGGCGTGGTGTGGCCACGTAGTGCCACGCTGCCAGCCTCACGTATCTCACTGGAGACAACCGGTCAAAGTATGGAAAAAGAAAGAGAAAAAGCTAAGTGGTGGGCCTCACGTCCGGGGAAAGAAAAAAGAAAGGTAAAGAGGATGCTCTCTCCGTTCATGGACAGGAACAGCTCGCACGGCCGTGACTGTTCGCTGCTCCCGGCGTCCGCGCGGTTTCGCAGGCATCGCCGTCTCCGGCGTCACCGCCGCCGGTCTCCCCGCGACCGGCTTTCCCCTGCCTAGCTCCCGCTGCAACCGGCTTCGCCCTGCCGGTAAACGCCATTGCCGGCTTCGCCGTAGGCGACTTCGCTTTCGCCAGCTTTGCCTTGACCGGCTTTGCAGTAACCGGCTCCACCCCGACCGGCTTCACCACATCCAGCTTCGCCTGCGACCGGCAAACACGTAAGCGGCCTCGTGTCGTCTTCGCCACCGACATCCTCGCATCCGGGCCCGGCCAACATCACCGCCGGCATCCGCGCAGCTCCGTCCTGGCCGCGCCCCCTGCCGGCGTTGCCCTCTCCAAGCTTCGCCCTGGCCAAGTCCGCCGCAGTCAACATCTTCAACCTTGCTGGCTTCGCCGTTCCGGCAACGACCGTGTCCGGCATCGCCTGTGCCAGGCCGCCCGGCGTCCTCGCACCGGCATCAACCGTGTCGAGCATCGCCTGTGCCAGGTCGCCCGGCATCCTCGCCTCCGGCAACGACTGTGTCCGGCGTCCGCGTGACCGGCTTCGCCTTCGGCCGACGTCCACGCCTACCCGGCGCGCGAGCCGCCTTCACCGCTCCAAACCGGCGTCTCCGGCCAAGCGTGCCGACGTCCGCGGCATCTTGCCGCCTCGTCCGCGTCGTCCGCAGCTGAGCTGTCCATCGCGAGCTCACCCTCCAGGTCGCCATATGCGTCCTCGGTGGAAGCTGCTGCTACCGAGGCTCGCGTGTTCTTCCCATTTCCTCCGCGCGGGTTAATCACCCATGCTCAGTTCAGCTGCTCGCTTTCACTTGCTGGAGAAATCGGAGAGAAAAGAAAAAGAGAGGAAAAGGGTGCCTTGTCGGTTGCTTGTTAGAACAACAAAAGGCTTGCGTGACAAGTAGTAGCAGCAAGAGGAAAATAATTAGAGTTCAGCTATGCTCTTTGACCGATTAAGGAGGTCAGCTGGTTAAAGGGAGATGGCTGCTCGGCCACGTGACGAAGAGAAAGATGAATGCAAGAAACAGAGCGTGTCTTTCAGTTGCTGCACTGCAAAGTAAAAAATAGCTACCGATATGGGCATCCTGGTTGAGAAGAGATACATATCAATTACTGACATAACCATGTCAGCTGAGGTATAAACCAAAATAAAGATCTGGCATACACTGCCGAGGTAGACAGGCCAAAAAAGGCCCGAGATACAAATCCGGCATATGTCCGCAGACATATAAAAACCGGCATATGTTTGCCGACATAGCCTATGCAGATGAAAGCCGGTATATGGCTCATCCTGGTCGCGGAGAATCCGAGCTTGCCTACATCTTCTTCGACTCTTCTCCAAGCAATACAACGTAAGTATTTATCGTGTATACATTCAGACCATTCACGAGAGTAACCTCAAAAATAACTCGGGGCTCTGACAAAGCCGGGCCGACATTTCTATGCGTAGTATTGCTATTAAGGTTAAATATTTATGATATATATGCATTGACTAATCTTGTCTTTTAGCATGACTATTTTCGGATGAGAATTCATCACAGCCTTTAACCTTCTAAGCTCATCATATATACTATCATCATACAATCTGTCTCAGATCGCCGTTTATCATGGCATCATCTAATATCTAAGATCGCCGTTTATCATGGCATCATCTACTATCTCAGATCACCATTTATTCTGGTTTGCCAAAATATCATAGAATCATCTAATATCTCAGATCGTCGTTTATTCTGGCTAGCCAAGATATCATGGCATCACCACCTACATCATATCATAAATATCCTGGCATTGGCTACCATATCAAATCACGGCATGTCTCGGATGGCCAACTATCATGACTCATCAAAATCTATTCCGGTAAACGCCTAAGAAGGCTATACACCGGTATGTGACAAGCCCAAGAGGGCAAAATGTCAAACATGCCAAGATGGCAAAATTTCAATCCGGTATACGCCAAGAAGGCTATACACACCGGTATGTGACAAGCCCAAGAGGGCAAAATGTCAAACATGCCAAGATGGCAAAATTTCAATCCGGTATACGCCAAGAAGGCTATACACACCGGTATGTGACAAGCCCAAGAGGGCAAAATGTCAAACATGCCAAGATGGCAAAATTTCAATCCGGTATACGCCTAAGAAGGCTATACACCGGTATGTGACAAGCCCAAGAGGGCAAAATGTCAAACATGCCAAGATGGCAAAATTTCAATCCGGTATACGCCAAGAAGGCTATACACACCGGTATGTGACAAGCCCAAGAGGGCAAAATGTCAAACATGCCAAGATGGCAAAATTTCAATCCGGTATACGCCAAGAAGGCTACACACCGGTATATGACAAGTCCAAGAGGGCAAAATGTCAAACATGCCAAGATGGCAAAATTTCAATCCGGTATACGCCAAGAAGGCTATACACACCGGTATGTGACAAGCCCAAGAGGGCAAAATATCAAACATGCCAAGATGGCAAAATTTCAATCCGGTATACGCCAAGAAGGCTATACACACCGGTATATGACAAGTCCAAGAGGGCAAAATGTCAAACATGCCAAGATGGCAAAATTTCAATCCGGTATACGCCAAGAAGGCTATACACACCGGTATGTGACAAGCCCAAGAGGGCAAAATGTCAAACATGCCAAGATGGCAAAATTTCAATCCGGTATACGCCAAGAAGGCTATACACACCGGTATGTGACAAGCCCAAGAGGGCAAAATGTCAAACATGCCAAGATGGCAAAATTTCAATCCGGCATACGCCAAGAAGGCTATACACCGATATGTGACAAGCCCAAGAAGGCAAAATGTCAAACATGCCCAAGATGGCAAAATCTATTCCGGTAAACGCCCAAGAAGGCTATATACCGGTAAAAAAAAAAAAAAAAAAAAAAAAGTTGGCAAGTTCGCACTAAGTACTGTGTGCTTAACCCGAAACTCGGGGACTGGCTATGCCGGTTTTTTGTTTCCAGCAAAGTTTCGCGCTAAGAACTGCGTTCTCAACCCGAAACTCGGGGACTGGGAGGATGTACATATAAGCTGGGAAGTTGAAAACCGGCATAGATTTGAAAGATGAAGCTTTGAAGTTTAAGGTGTGCGGCTTACCACCACGTTGCCGCTGGCATCGTGCCAAGTGGTGTCAAACTCCTTGACGACGCGCGTAAGCCGGCTCAAGTGCTGCGCCGTGCTCCGCGAACCGGAAGTAACAACGACCGGAAGCTTGTCCTTGCCCGGGCCGCGGGTAGCCGGAGACAACTCCGCCTGGTTCCACTTCTCAGCGTTTTCTAGCAGCGGGCCCAGGTTGACCTCGCCGCGGTTGAGCTCAGTGATCCGGCCCGGCTGCGCTGAGACCTTCTCGCCGGCTTCCCTTGCGACAGCGCCAGTATGGGCAAATGCAAGGGTGCAAACCGGAAGGCTGTGATGATAAGGTTCACCCGAAGGAGACCGCAATCTGGTTCTTCCTCTTTCGGCCTGAGGGCGCTTGGCATCCGGAGCCACGCGCTTACGGCATCAAAAGCCGAAGCCTTCTGCACTATGGAAGCCGGAGGATCCCCGACTTTGGCACCAATGGAAGTCACGTGCTATAGCACCGAGGGTTACCAGTCGGCTGAAATCGGCGCCACAAAGAAAGCACAAGATAACGTAAGTGATGTAAATACCTCAAGCACAACACAGTCGTTGTCATCATAGCCGGAACCGGCGGCCCGAGTTCCGGAAGGGTCACATGGATCCGGTGCGCCACATTAACTGCGCGAGGGAGACGAAGGATTTGAAGCCTGACGCTGGCACGCCAGGTACGGTGCGCATGTCTCTCACAGGCACAAGTTTCGGGGTATTCTGGACTTCGTCAAGACAAGCATTGAAGACCAAGGAACCGACAGAAAGAAGCCGGAGGTGTTCAATGATGGTTGTTCAGCTAAGTGGGTTCAGCAAGGAGCCGGATGAGTTTAAATGGAAACCGGAAGGATTAATCCGGTACGTTTGGAATGGGAACCTGGCATGACGCGTCAGAAACAGTGCGTATGTCTCTGACAGGCACTGCTCCCCACATATTCTCGACTTCACCGAGAAAGTTTTTGACAACAAAGCTACCGGAGCAAAGATACCGGAGCAAAGATACCGGAGCAAAGATACCGGAGCAAGTATACCAAAGCTGAATTCGGTGTGATGAGATGGTTTCAGTAGAGACGCCGGAAGGTTTTCAACTAGACGCCGGAAGGTTTAAACCGGTACCTTGAGAAAATAGAACCTGGCATGGTCCGTTGGGTAGGATCCACCGGACTATACCAGCTTCGGGGACTAATGTTGGGGGGATGACCCCCGGTATGCCAAAGGCATGCCAAACCGGATGGTATGAGCCATCAAGATACCGGTTTAATATTGATACCGGACATGGTCGTCTCTAACCAAAGATACCGGATAAAAGAATAAGATACCGGATTGAAGAGTAAACCGGATTATGATGGCTGAGTTCAACAGTGTTGGATGAAACAATCCGGTATACCATGAGGGGTATACCGGAGTAAAGGCAACCGGTGATATCAAAGATACCGGATCAAAGATACCGGATCAAAGATACCGGATCAAAGATACCGGAGCAAGGTACCGGAAAACCGGTACCAGGGCCACTGTAGCACGTCGGCAGGACTGGTCAAAGATTCCCTTCAGAGCAAGAAGACAAGGATGAGCTAAGCAAAGTGGCTTTAATCGGAGCCCTGGCGCCAAAGAGAGAGATGACGCTGAAAGAAGCCGGAGGACGTCAGCGTTCCTGATTAAAGAAGTCCCCAGCGTCATCCATGATTAAAGTAGCTTTGTAAAAGTAGTTTGTCTAGTCAAAGATGCCATTAGGGTTTCTCCCCCTGTAAGCCACCCTCTCCCCTATATAAGGAGAGGGGGCATCCCCCATACGCGGGATGGATGTACTGTGTGTTTTACCAAGCAATAGACAATGAGCAATTGAGACCTAATACTGTTCATCTTCCACCTCTGGCCAAGGCCAAGTTCATCCAGAACTCACCCCATCCTTACCAAAACCCTCCCCCGGATCCTCTAGCGCACATTCGGCCCCAACTTAAGCCATCCTATGGCATCTGCTCGTTCGCCACGACGACAATATGCTTTATTACTACCGTTGACAAAATTGTTTCATGTTTTCAAAATCAAAGCTCTAGCACAAATATAGCAATCGATGCTTTTCCTCTATGGAGGACCATTCTTTTACTTTCAATGTTGAGTCAGTTCACCTATTTCTCTCCACCTCAAGAAGCAAACACTTGTGTGAACTGTGCATTGATTCCTACATATTTGCATATTGCATTTGTTATACTGCTTTGCATTGACAATTATCCATCAGATATACATGTTATAAGTTGAAAGCAACCGCTGAAACTTAATCTTCTTTTGTGTTGCTTCAATGCCTTTACTTTGAATTATTGCTTTATGAGTTAACTCTTATGCAAGACTTATTGATGCTTGTCTTGAAGTGCTATTCATGAAAAGTCTTTGCTATATGATTCACTTGTTTACTCATGTCATATACATTGTTTTGATCGCTGCATTCATTACATATGTTTACAATATGATCAAGTTTATGATGGCATGTCACTCCAGAAATTATCTTTGTTATCGTTTTACCTGCTCGGGACGAGCAGAACTAAGCTTGGGGATGCTGATACATCTCCAACGTATCGATAATTTCTTATGTTCCATGCCACATTATTGATGTTATCTACATGTTTTATGCACACTTTATGTCATATTCGTGCATTTTCTGGAACTAACCTATTAACAAGATGCCGAAGTGCCAGTTCTGTTTCTGCTGTTTTTGGTTTCAGAAATCCTAGTAACGAAATATTCTCGGAATCGGACGAAATCAACGCCCAGGTTCCTATTTTCACCGGAAGCATCCAGAACACCCGAGAGCCACCAGGGAGGGGGCACAGGCCCACCAAACCACATGGCGGCGCGGCCAGGGGGGGCCCGCGCCACCCTATGGTGTGGGCACCCCTTCGACCCTCTGGCGCCGCCTCTTCGCCTATATAAAGCCCCTGGATCGAAAACCCTGATGCGTTCGACGAAACCCACAGAAACCTTCCAGAGCCGCCGCCATCGCGAATCCAAGATCTGGGGGACAGGAGTCTCTGTTCCGGCACGCCGCCGGAACGGGGAAGTGCCCCCGGAAGGCTTCTCCATCGACACCGCTGCCATCTCCAGCGTCATCTTCATCACCGCTGCTGCTCCCATGAGGAGGGAGTAGTTCTCCATCGAGGCTCGGGGCTGTACCGGTAGCTATGTGGTTCATCTCTCTCCTATGTACTTCAATACAATAATCTCATGAGCTGCTTTACATGATTGAGATTCATATGATGATGCTTGTAATCTAGATGTCATTATGCTAGTCAAGTGAGTTTTACTTATGTGATCTCCGGAGACTCCTTGTCCCACGTGTGTAAAGGTGACAGTGTGTGCACCGTGTGGGTCTCTTAGGCTATATTTCACAGAATACTTATTCACTGTTGAATGGCATAGTGAGGTGCTTATTTATATCTCTTTATGATTGCAATGTGTTTGTATCACAATTTATCTATGTGCTACTCTAGCAATGTTATTAAAGTAGTTCTATTCCTCCTGCACGATGTAATGGTGACAGTGTCTGCATCCGTGTTAGTACTTGGTTTATGCTATGATCATGATCTCTTGTAGATTATGAAGTTAATTATTGCTATGAAAGTATTGATGTGATCTATTCCTCCTACATATGCATGAAGGTGACAGTGTGCATGCTATGTTAGTACTTGGTTTAGTCTTTTGATCTATCTTACACTATAAGGTTACTAAAATATGAACATTAATTGTGGAGCTTGTTAACTCCGGCATTGAGGGTTCGTGTAATCCTACGCAATGTGTTCATCATCCAACAAAAGTGTAGAGTATGCATTTATCTATTCTGTTATGTGATCAATGTTGAGAGTGTCCACTAGTGAAAGTGTAATCCCTAGGCCTTGTTCCTAAATACTGCTATCGCTGCTTGTTTACTGTTTTACTGCGTTTCTACTGCCTGCTATATCACCATCCATCACTACGCGCCAGCAAGCACTTTTCTGGCACCGTTGCTACTGCTCCTATATATTCATACCACCTGTATTTCACTATCTCTTCGCCGAACTAGTGCACCAATTAGGTGTGTTGGGGACACAAGAGACTTCTTGCTTTGTGGTTGCAGGGTTGCATGAGAGGGATATCTTTGACCTCTTCCTCCCTGAGTTCGATAAACCTTGGGTCATCCACTTAAGGGAAAACTTGCTGCTGTTCTACAAACCTCTGCTCTTGGAGGCCCAACACTGTCTACAGGAAAGGAGTGGGAACGTAGACATCAAGCTATTTTCTGGCGCCGTTGCCGGGGAGGAAAGGTAAAAGGTACTCACACTCCGGATCTCGGCTACTAAGCTATTTCCCGGCGCCGTAAGTACTGAAAGCTATTTCCTTTAGATCCTGCAATTGCAACTTTTTGTTTCTTGTTTACACTAGTTTGGCATAATGGACAAGAATGATCTTCTTATTCTATTTCCTTATTTAAAACATGGATTGTTTGATGCGAAAATTAATAAACCTATGGAATCTTATTTGCATGCTGGTAGTAATATTAGTATGAACGCTTTGAACACCATTGTTGATAATAATATAGAAAGTTCTAAGCTTGGGGAAGCTGGTTTTCATGATCTTTTTAGTCCCCCAAGCATTGAGGAGAAAATTTTCTTTGATGATACTTTGCCTCCCATATATGATGATTATAATGATAGTGGTCTTTTGGTGCCACCTACTATGGAGAGTAAATTTTGTTGTGATTATACTATGCCTCCTACACTTGATGAGAATAATAATGATAGCTACTTTGTTGAATTTGCTCCCACTACAACTAATAAAATTGATTATGCTTATGTGGAGAGTAATAATTTTATGCATGAGACTCATGATAAGAATGCTTTATGTGATGGTTATATTGTTGAGTTTGCTCATGTTGCTACTGAAAGTTATTATGAGAGAGGAAAATATGGTTGTAGAAATTTTCATGTTACTAAAACACCTCTCTATGTGCTAAAATTTTTGAAGCTACACTTGTTTTATCTTCCTATGCTTGTTACTTTGCTCTTAATGAACTTGTTTATTTACAAGATTCCTATGCATAGGAAGCATGTTAGACTTAAATGTGTTTTGAATTTGCTTCTTGATGCTCTCTTTTGCTTCAAATATTATTTCTTGCGAGTGCATCATTAAAACTGCTGAGCCCATCTTAATGGCTATAAAGAAAGAACTTCTTGGGAGATAACCCATGTGTTATTTTGCTACAGTACTTTATTTTTATTTTGTGTCTTGGAAGTTGTTTACTACTGTAGCAACCTCTCCTTATCTTAGTTTTGTGTTTTGTTGTGCCAAGTGAAGCCTCTAATCGAAGGTTGATACTAGATTTGGATTTCTGCACAGAAACAGATTTCTATCTGTCACGAATCTGGGCTGTTTTCTCTGTATAAAAATCAGAAAAATATGCCAATTTACGTGCGTGTTCCTCAGATATGTACGCAACTTTCATTAGTTTTGCGTTTTCTGATCTGAGCAACGGAAGTATTTATTAAAAATTCGTCTTTACGGACTGTTCTGTTTTGACAGATTCTGCCTTTTATTTCGCATTGCTTCTTTCGCTGTGTTGGGTGGATTTCTTTGTTCCATTACCTTCCAGTAGCTTTGAGCAATGTCCAGAAGTGTTAAGAATGATTGTGTCACCTCTAAACATGTGAGTTTTTGATTATGTACTAACCCCTCTTATGAAGTTTATGAGAAGTTTGGTGTGAAGGAAGTTTTCAAGGGTCAAGAGAGGAGGATGATATACTATGATCAAGAAGAGTGAAAGCTCTAAGCTTGGGGATGCCCCGGTGGTTCACCCCTGCATATATCAAGAAGACTCAAGCGTCTAAGCTTGGGGATGCCCAAGGCATCCCCTTTTTCATCGATAAATTATCAGGTTCCTTCTCTTGAAACTATATTTTTATTCGGTCACATCTTATGTGCTTTGCTTGGAGCGTCTGTATGTTTCTTATTTTTGTTTGTGTTTGAATAAATTGGATTACATCATGCTTGTGTGGGAGAGAGACACGCTCCGCTGTTGCATATGAACACATGTGTTCTTAGCTTTTAGTATTCATGGCGAAGTTTCTTCTTCGTTAAATTGTTATATGGTTGGAATTGGAAAATGATACATGTAGTAATTGCTATAATGTCTTGGGTAATGTGATACTTGGCAATTGTTGTGCTCATGATTAAGCTCTTGCATCATATGCTTTGCACCCATTAATGAAGAAATACATAGAGCATGCTAAAATTTGGTTTGCATATTTGGTTTCTCTAAGGTCTAGATAATTTCTAGTATTGAGTTTGAACAACAAGGAAGACGGTGTAGAGTCTTATAATGTTTACAATATGTCTTTTATGTGAGTTTTGCTGCACCGGTTCATCCTTGTGTTTGTTTCAAATAGCCTTGCTAGCCTAAACCTTGTACTGAGAGGAAATGCTTCTCGTGCATCCAAAACCTTGAGCCAAAACCTATGCCATTTGTGTCCACCATACCTACCTACTATGTGGTATTTCTCCGCCATTCCAAAGTAAATTGCTTGAAGTGCTACCTTTAAATTTCTATCCTCTACCTTTGCAATATATAGCTCATGGGACAAATAGCTTAAAAAACTATTGTGGTATTGAATATGTACTTATGCACTTTATCTCCTATTAAGTTGCTTGTTGTGCGATAACCATGTTCACTGGGGACGCCATCAACTATTCATTGTTGAATTTCATGTGAGTTGCTATGCATGTTCATCTTGTCTGAAGTAAGAGCGATCTACCACCTTATGGTTAAGCATGCATATTGTTAGAGAAGAACATTGGGCCGCTAACTAAAGCCATGATCCATGGTGGAAGTTTTAGTTTTGGACATATATCCTCAATCTCATATGAGAAAATTATTAATTGTTGTTACATGCTTATGCATAAAAGAGGAGTCCATTATCTGTTGTCTATGTTGTCCCGGTATGGATGTCTAAGTTGAGAATAATCAATAGCGAGAAATCCAATGCGTGCTTTCTCCTTAGACCTTTGTACAGGCGGCATGGAGGTACCCCATTGTGACACTTGGTTAAAACATGTGCACTGTGATGATCCGGTAGTCCAAGCTAATTAGGACAAGGTGCGGACACTATTAGTATACTATGCATGAGGCTTGCAACTTGTAAGATATAATTTACATGATACATATGCTTTATTACTACCGTTGACAAAATTGTTTCATGTTTTCAAAATCAAAGCTCTAGCACAAATATAGCAATCGATGCTTTTCCTCTATGGAGGACCATTCTTTTACTTTCAATGTTGAGTCAGTTCACCTATTTCTCTCCACCTCAAGAAGCAAACACTTGTGTGAACTGTGCATTGATTCCTACATATTTGCATATTGCATTTGTTATACTGCTTTGCATTGACAATTATCCATCAGATATACATGTTATAAGTTGAAAGCAACCGCTGAAACTTAATCTTCTTTTGTGTTGCTTCAATGCCTTTACTTTGAATTATTGCTTTATGAGTTAACTCTTATGCAAGACTTATTGATGCTTGTCTTGAAGTGCTATTCATGAAAAGTCTTTGCTATATGATTCACTTGTTTACTCATGTCATATACATTGTTTTGATCGCTGCATTCATTACATATGTTTACAATATGATCAAGTTTATGATGGCATGTCACTCTAGAAATTATCTTTGTTATCGTTTTACCTGCTCGGGACGAGCAGAACTAAGCTTGGGGATGCTGATAAGTCTCCAACGTATCGATAATTTCTTATGTTCCATGCCACATTATTGATGTTATCTACATGTTTTATGCACACTTTATGTCATATTCGTGCATTTTCTGGAACTAACCTATTAACAAGATGCCGAAGTGCGAGTTCCTGTTTTCTGCTGTTTTTGGTTTCAGAAATCCTAGTAACGAAATATTCTCGGAATCGGACGAAATCAACGCCCAGGTTCCTATTTTCACCGGAAGCATCCAGAACACCCGAGAGCCACCAGGGAGGGGGCACAGGCCCACCAAACCACATGGCGGCGCGGCCAGGGGGGGCCCGCGCCACCCTATGGTGTGGGAACCCCTTCGACCCTCTGGCGCCGCCTCTTCGCCTATATAAAGCCCCTGGATCGAAAACCCTGATGCGTTCGACGAAACCCACAGAAACCTTCCAGAGCCGCCGCCATCGCGAAGCCAAGATCTGGGGGACAGGAGTCTCTGTTCCGGCACGCCGCCGGAACGGGGAAGTGCCCCCGGAAGGCTTCTCCATCGACACCGCTGCCATCTCCAGCGTCATCTTCATCACCGCTGCTGCTCCCATGAGGAGGGAGTAGTTCTCCATCGAGGCTCGGGGCTGTACCGGTAGCTATGTGGTTCATCTCTCTCCTATGTACTTCAATACAATAATCTCATGAGCTGCTTTACATGATTGAGATTCATATGATGATGCTTGTAATCTAGATGTCAATATGCTAGTCAAGTGAGTTTTACTTATGTGATCTCCGGAGACTCCTTGTCCCACGTGTGTAAAGGTGACAGTGTGTGCACCGTGTGGGTCTCTTAGGCTATATTTCACAGAATACTTATTCACTGTTGAATGGCATAGTGAGGTGCTTATTTATATCTCTTTATGATTGCAATGTGTTTGTATCACAATTTATCTATGTGCTACTCTAGCAATGTTATTAAAGTAGTTCTATTCCTCACCTTGACGATGTAATGGTGACAGTGTGTGCATCCGTGTTAGTACTTGGTTTATGCTATGATCATGATCTCTTGTAGATTATGAAGTTAATTATTGCTATGATAGTATTGATGTGATCTATTCCTCCTACATATGCATGAAGGTGACAGTGTGCATGCTATGTTAGTACTTGGTTTAGTCTTTTGATCTATCTTACACTATAAGGTTACTAAAATATGAACATTAATTGTGGAGCTTGTTAACTCCGGCATTGAGGGTTCGTGTAATCCTACGCAATGTGTTCATCATCCAACAAAAGTGTAGAGTATGCATTTATCTATTCTGTTATGTGTCAATGTTGAGAGTGTCCACTAGTGAAAGTGTAATCCCTAGGCCTTGTTCCTAAATACTGCTATCGCTGCTTGTTTACTGTTTTACTGCGTTTCTACTGCCTGCTATATCACCATCCATCACTACGCGCCAGCAAGCACTTTTCTGGCACCGTTGCTACTGCTCCTATATATTCATACCACCTGTATTTCACTATCTCTTCGCCGAACTATTGCACCTATTAGGTGTGTTGGGGACACAAGAGACTTCTTGCTTTGTGGTTGCAGGGTTGCATGAGAGGGATATCTTTGACCTCTTCCTCCCTGAGTTCGATAAACCTTGGGTCATCCACTTAAGGAAAAACTTGCTGCTGTTCTACAAACCTCTGCTCTTGGAGGCCCAACACTGTCTACAGGAAAGGAGTAGGAACGTAGACATCAGGACACAGGTGAGATTTCAGTGTTCAAACGTCTAGGGCCTCTCCCATCTCAGAATAGACGAGCTGAGTCACCTCGAGGGGAAGATTTCGAGGACTCAGAAGATGAAGAAGAAGATAGATACCACCGGCCAAGGTGGTGCCCTGATGGACTCAGTCACTCCCAAAAGCGTAGGGTTCAGCGGCTACGTAGCTTGGAGGAAGCCGAGGCGCAATACCTGCGCACGTTGAGGAAAGCGCGGCCCGATCTGGCCGTGAAAATTCAGCAAACCTTGGACACGGAGATGCGTCCACAGAAGAAAGAATGGCGCCCCAAACAAATAAAAACCGATGCGAAGGCATCGGCTGGCACAAATATGGTGTTCATTCTTCCGTCAGAGTTTTGTGCTCCAAGAATCGAAGAAGCGCCGGTGGCACAGTTTGACTGCGGCCCACGACCAATTATCTTTGAAAAGCCGCGAGAGAAGAGCTACAAACATTTGAAGGCCCTGTACCTAAGAGGTTATATCAACGGGCAGCCTGTCAGCAAGATGATGGTTGACACGGGAGCGGCAGTCAATGTAATGCCATACTCCATGCTACGGCGTTTGGGACGCTCTAACGCAGATCTGATCAAAACCAACGTCACGCTAAGCGACTTCAACGGCCAAGCATCAGAAATGCAAGGCGTTATGAACGTGGATCTAACCGTGGGCCGAAAAACCATCCCTACATCATTCTTCATCGTCGACAGCAAAAGCACCTACGCTGTCCTGCTAGGGAGGGATTGGATTCACGCCAACTGCTGCATTCCATCCACAATGCACCAATGCCTGATACAGTGGGATGGAGATGAAGTGGAGGTCGTTCATGCAGATGACTCAGTCGAGATCTCAATAGCTGGCATGAATATTTGGGACGCACACGACCAAGAGCCAATCTCCGGAGTCAGTTTGGACGGATGTGAGCGCATCGAAGCTACAAAAAATGGGGTGAGGCTGGTCTTATCCACCGGCCTGACAGAGTAGCAAGAGCAAAGTCAATGGACGTACGTGGCAAGGCCGATCCCTGCGATCGGCCCCAAAAAATAAAAAGCAATGATCTCGCCTCAAGCATGTCACGTAGTTGTAGTGGGGAGACCCCCTCCCGTAGTAGAGCACTAATAAGTTGTAAACCTTCATTGAGCAATACAATCAAGCTTCGTCATATCTTGCTGTCAGCGGAAATTGTCATCATATGCAAATCAGATGTCATCAAACATATGCTGTCGGCTCCTGTGTTGAAAGGCCGACTCGGTAAGTGGATGTTTGCATTATCGGAATTTGATCTCCGGTATCAGCCTGCGAAAGCAGTCAAGGGACAAGCGTTGGCCGATCTTATTGCTGAACGAATCAACACTGATATAGCAGCACTGTCTGTGCGTGCATGGGCCATGTTTTTCGATGGATCGGCTTGTGATGAGGGTTGCGGCATCGGCATTCTACTTGTGTCGCCCCGGGGGGCAACATATTCCTTCTCCATCAGGCTACCTACCCCTTGCACCAACAATGTCGCTGAGTATGAGGCAATACGCAAGGGAATGGAGTTGCTTTTGGAGGCCGGGGCAGAAGCAGTGGAACTTTTTGGAGACTCAAAATTGGTGATTTCCCAGCTCACGGAAGAATACAAGTGCGAGAGCGAGTCGCTCTTCCCATTATGGATGCAATGCCGTGAGCTGATGGCACAATTTAGGTACATAAACTTCAGTTGGATCCCGAGGTCGCAAAATACCGAGGCCAACGATCTCGCACAGATGGCATCAGGCCACAAGGACGTAGCAGGTGGAGCCGATGTTCAGGTACAGTTCCTGGAACCGGATGACTGGAGAGCCGATATCTTCAATTACTTGACAGATCCGGCTCGGGGGGCACCTAAACGGATAAGGTACAAGGCCATGAAATATGTCCTTATAGGAGATGACATGTTCTACAGGACTTTGGAAGGGTTACTTCTCAAATGCCTGGGACCAGCCGAGTCAAATCGGCTCTTACACGAGGTACACGAAGGCGCCTGTGGAACTCACCAATCGGCTCATAAGATGAAATGGTTGATCAGGCGATCGGGGTTTTATTGGCCCACCATGCTTGAGGATTGCTTTAAGTACTATAAAGGGTGTCAAGCGTGTCAGATGTTTGGGAAGATTCAGACGGTACCCGCATCAGCAATGAACCCCATCATCAAGCCTTGGCCATTTCGAGGTTGGGGTATGGATATGATCGGCAAAATCAATCCTCCATCGAGCAAATGCCATAATTGGATTTTGGCCATTACAGATTATTTCACTAAATGGGTGGAAGCCGTCCCTATGAAGTCAGTGGCATCACAAGGTGTTATCAATTTCGTGAAGGAACATGTCATTCATAGATTCGGGATTCCCCAGACGATCACGACCGATGGAGGTTCGGTCTTCATTTCTCGCGAGTTTAGAAAGTTCTGCGAGGACATGGGAATTAAGTTGATCCGATCATCTCCATACTATGCTCAAGCAAATGGGCAAGCTGAAGCGTCCAACCAGAGCCTTATCAAGCTGATTAAGAGGAAAGTCGACGAGCACCCTAGACGTTGGCACGAGGTATTGTCAGAGGCTTTGTGGGCTTATCGCATGTCATGTCATGGAGCGATAAAAACCTCACCATACCATCTGGTCTATGGGCAAGAAGCCGTGTTGCCCTGGGAAATCACGGCTGGGTCGAGATGTGTTACGTTTCAGAATGATCTAACAACTGAAGAATATGCAACCCTGATGAGTGATAGTATTGAGGATCTAACGGAACTTAGACTTTGGTCGCTTGAGAAAATTAAAGAGAACAAAGCCAAGGTAGCTCGCGCATATAATAAGAAGGTGAGACCAAAGGAGTTCCACGTTGGTGATTTGGTATGGGAAGCTGTATTGCCATTGGGGACTAAGGATGCAGTGTATGGTAAATGGTCTCCAAATTGGCACGGGCCGTACAGGGTCGACCAAGTTTTAAAGGGTAACGCATACATGCTTGAGGAGCTGAGCGGTGTGAAGTTTCCAGTGGCTGTCAATGGTCAGCATCTCAAGAAATATTTCCCAAGTATGTGGGATGATGGACAGTGAAACATGGGGGCCGATGCATGAAATCGGCCGGTAAAAAAAATATATATATAAAGCATAGCCGATGCACAGACGTAGACTTTAGAAAAATATACAAAGCAACAGGACATAAAGTACAGCCGATGCACAGACATCGACTTTAGATTAAAAAAGCCGATGCGCAGCCATCGACTCTAGAGGTACAAGCTGTTACGAGCAGGTATCAGGTTACATGGATAGGCTCTATGGAAGGAATGCCTCGAAGGCACGGAGGGCGTCAGCACGGACACGATCCACCTCGGCGATCTCGGCCTCATCATCTTCGTCCTTGCCCATCACTAGCTGCTTGTGCAGGTCACGTATTTCCGCCAGATCAGTTTTCAGCTGAGCTTTGAGGCCTTCTGCTTCTTCTTGGGAGCGGGCAATGAGATCTTCCTTATCAGAAATGAGCTGTTTGGTTGCCCGGACCCTCTCTTCAAGGTCCTCCAATTCCTTTCGCAAGGTCTCAAGTTCGGCGGTGCTGACAGAGGTGTCAGTTTTGGCATCTAAGGCCGCCTTTTTCGCGTTGAGCCGCTGACATTTGTCTGCAATATCGGTTTTCAACGGAAGTTGGGCGTGGCGTAGATCGATTCTCTGACGAGCTAACTTCACCCTTGACCTGTAGGCAGACAGAGTCACAACTGGCCAGAGTTTCACCTGCAACGTTACCGGGAGGTGGTGCTGGATTTCTTCAAGAACACTCTTCACTTCCGCGGGGTCTTCGACCAACATCTCGATCGGGGAGGAAAGCAGGGCTTTGAGACGCTGGAATTGATGTTGGACGGCGCTGGGTCGAGGTTCATCGCAAGGAGCTGGTTCGATGGATTCAGGGTCGAACGTTAGCAAGCCCGAGAGGTCACAACCCTGACAAACATAAACAGCGTCAGTATCCAGTAAAAGGGAAGGGCAAGCCAAACGAAAGGAATATACCTCTCCTGAGACCAGGGGGACAGCCGATGATGAGGTAATCGGCTCTTGTGTTTCTGCTGGGGGCTTGGCCAAATTGGCGACCTTGTCAACAGCACCTACAGGGATTGCTGGATCCAGGTTTGCGGAGGACATCAATACTTCCTCGACTCCCCCACTAGAAGTGTCATCAGTCTGCAAAGGAGGTGGTTGGCCGATGTGAGCAGCAATGGATTAGCATGAAAGATGAGTCGGGGAGAGTATTGAGGGTAATTACATTTGAGGCCTTCTGGTTTGAGGAAGGGGCTTGCGGTTCCTTTCGAGCCTTCTTGATGCATCGGCTCGTGGTGCGTTGACCGCCCTGCCTCGCTCTGATTGGAGCTTGGGGGGCAACAGGTTCAGGAATTGATCTTTTCCTGGAAGCCGATGGTGGCAAATCTGGCTGGCTCTGCGTGGTGATTTTCCCAGAGTTGCCCGAGCTCGAATCCCTTCGATTGGATTGTGTTTCCTCGCTGGAGTTGTCTTCAGTGGAGGCCTATAAAAGAAGAGTTAGTAAGCACAAGTATGCTTGCAGAAGCCCATAAGGACAGATGAAACCAGTCAGTGCATGGATCAACGTACGTGCGAGCTCTCTTGATCTGGGGAAGGGTTCCAGCGCTTCAAAGTTTTCCTGGCGGCTACTTTCTTCACTGCCGTTCTCGCCTTGATTGGGGCTCGGGGGGCAGCTGGCCCGGAAGAGACTTTGCTCTTGGAAGCCGATTCTGGTGGAATCGGCTGGCTCTGCATCACGACCTTTTTCAAGGGTGGCGAGCTTTTGCAGAAGAGGACCACCGGAGCCGGTGGGAGGAATTCAAAGGGGGATCCTTCATCATGTGTAGGTTCTGGACCATCTTTTTGCTGCAAGGAGACAGAGCAAGGTTATAAAAATCATTGTAAGCCACTTCAAGAAAATTTGCGAGTGGTAGTACCTGTTCTGTGGGGATATCATATTCGGCATCGAGTTGTCTCAGCAACGGTCCCAGAGCTCTCCTGAAGGCATGAGTTTTCCACATGGACCACCAGGTCTCAAAACCGTCGGTTGATGAGGTGAAAGAGAGGTTATTGGGGATTGGGATGGCTAGAGCATCAAAGAAAGAGTAACACCTCTGACCGGTGAGGATATCGGGCAAATCAGCTCTGCTCTCTGTTAAGTGATGGAGGAAGAAGTGAGGAGACACCTGCCCAAGACCAAACTGCCGGGCTGTTACGACCGGCTGATAGGACTCATAACCAGGTTTGATTATTCTGTTTGATGTGCTCATGCCAACTGGAAGGAAGCAGGGACGGATCATGGTGGAGTACAATTGCCGGGTGCTGGTGTCATCGGCAAAGCTGTCTAGCCTGAAGGAGACTGGATTTTCAAAATTTTCAGATTCCGTGTAAGGGAAGAAGAGAGGATTGTCCAGGCCTTGGAAGAAAATCCTGAACCACTTTGATGCTTCCTTGGGGATCAGTTTATTACCTGGAAGGCTATACAAGGCTTGGCCGTAGCTAGTGCATCGGATCTGCTTCCCGTTAGCATCTGGAAAGGTGCAAGTGGCCAAAAGTGGGAAGTTTGGGATATGGTTCTGGAAATACAGCTGAGCCCATAGCTGAATAAACCACCAGGGACCTCCTGTTTTGACTGTCCGTTGGGTGCCTCTGGCAAGTTCATAGGCCAAGGGAAGATAATTCTTGGTCGGAGCAAGTGAAGGGCCACAGAATATAAAGTGTTCCAACCAGAAATTCAGGAAAGCCGTGTGTTCTTTCTCTGTTACAGGGCCTTTATTTTTCATGTGGCGTCGAAGGTAAGCACCCCAGTTTGTGCACTCTATTTTGGAAGAGAGTTTGAAGGGAACCTTTGGCAGCATAAAAGCAGAGGGGCTGGGGGATGTGACGTCTAGGCCAGTGATCATTACCACATCTAGGAGAGTTGGTGTCATGGGGCCGTGGCCAAACATGAAGCAGTTCAGGGCATCAGACCAGAAGTAGCCGATGGTTTTTAGAAGATTTTCATGCTTCTCAAGGGGAGACAATGATAAGGACAGAGCATCGGCTATTCCTGTGGTTTCCCATTTGGATTGGTGAGTTTTGGATACTCTACTGTACCAGGAAACCCAATCTTCAGGAGGGTTAGGCCAGGCTCGTAAGCAGTCGGCCTAAGAAGTTAGATCCAAGTTCTGGTTCACGAAGGGAATCCTATTGGCCTCGCAAGAAATCAGATGGGCAGGACTCTTGACAGTCCGGGGGCCAAGACAAAGAGAGTTTGGAAGAGAAGGATGCGGCAACAGAATGTCTGATACCTAAAATTAATGGTGAAATAAGGCATTAATTCAGATGTTTACTATTAATTCTAGCACTATGCTCGGACGGCGAGGGGTTAAAGATTACCTTCAGGCCAGAGACTGTTGCGTTGGCGTTGGACGGTTCCGCTATCTGATTTGCTGGCGGATATGAATCTGCGTGGTTGGGGATCTAGGATTCGCGTCGCCGCGAGTTGAATCTGATTCGATGAGCAATTGGGGATCTGAGTTTGGTCCTTTGAACGAGGGTCGCAGGTTACCGTTTGAAGTCTGGCCTTACTGACGTTTTATGGTAAAAGACCAATGCGTTGCCATCGGCTCTTTGTGCGTTGACCTACTTTGACAATCGGAAAAATTAGACGGAGAAGCATTCTTCATTGATGAAGAGGTTTTTTTACAAGAAGAGCCGATTGCTCACAAAAGAAAGATCTGCTACCTAATGTACTACTACTAGCCCTATTCTAGTAGTCCCTAGTCTAGGGGCCGACGCCGTCGCTGCCATCGCTGCCCTCGTCGTCGCCGTCCTCGCTGCCATCGGCGCTGCTGCCGGCGATGTCCTCGTCGCTGCTGTTGAAGCCGCCGGCAGGGGCTTCTTCTTCTTCTTCGTCGTCGTCGTCGTCGTCCTCCGACCCGGCGCAGAAGCACTTCGCCGGCGGGTACTCGTCGGAGGAGGTGTCATCCTCCGCTTCGTCCTCTTCGTCGGAGGAGAGGTCTTCGCCCCAGGAGAAGGCGTCGTCGTCGCTCTCCTCCTCCAACTCCCCGTCGATGAGGAACTGGAGGTCATCTTCCCCATCGGTCAAGGATTCGTCATCCTCTGGCCAGACGGAGAAATCCCAATCCGCCTCGTCCCAATGCGGTGGGGCGAGGGCCTCGTATGCCGCTATCGGGTCATACTCCGGCGTCGGCTCACGGGAGGAGGAAGATTGGAAGGAGAGACCCGACGAGGAAGAGTAAGAGTCCATGGTTGCAGAGGAGGGGAGTTTCGATTGCTAATGTGGAGCAAGAGGATGAGGAGGCGAACTGCTCGGATGTGGTTAAATAAAGGGGATATAGTTGGAGTTGATTCAATGTTGTGGCGGTTTCCGAGGGTGCGGTGCCAAAACTGTCAAATCGTGCAATACGGAGAAGTTGAGAAGGCAAGGCATCATGATGGAAGGGCACTGTAGCGGTTCTGCTCTGCAACGCGTAACCCGATGAAGAAAAACAGAGTGGTTTTGGAATTATTATTGCCAAAACCAGGGGGGCATGTGTTATAGCCGGATTTTAGCCACATTGGGAGTTGGGCCGTAATTGAGATGGGCTTAGAGGATATGCACATGAAGTATTTCGGAATCGGCCTCCTGCGAGAGTTTGGGCTAGATTGTCCGTGTATCTGTACATTATGGTAGATTACGTTTCAGTTAGAATTAAGAGATAGAGTTTGGTTCGTACAACAGTTAGGTTTATTCCAAAGATAGAAAGTCCACGGACTATAAATATGTACCTAGGGTTATTGAGAAAGGAGGACGATCACGTTCACAACAAACACAACCTAGGCGCATCGCCACCCCTTGTTTCAAGGGTTTCTTCCGGGTAAGCGCCGTGCTGCCCAGATCGCATCTTCGATCTGGGCAGTATCAGTTTATTCGTTGTTTTGTGTTGCTCGTACTGAAGCCTTGTTGATGGCGAGTAACACTGTTATCATAGATATGTTGGGACTAACATCGATACTTATTTTGATATGTTTGCTTAGTTAGGGTACCCCTACATATCTAGCTGCCTTGGCACCTGTCTTAGGTGTAAAGGTAGCAACTTGCTTGGTCTTTATTTAGTAGATCTGATCTGTTATGGTTGTTCCTTGTTCCCCAAGGATTAGTTTGATATCCGCATGGTTAGGCCTTGCAAACGGGTTGAATGATCCAGTAGTGCGTAAGGTATGGTTTGCCGATCCTAGAGGAGATATTCCGAGAATCGACTCTATGTTGGTTTTTAGCCCTTTTCTAGGACTAGTTTTCTGTTATCTTTCGTATCTGCCAGGCTCAACTACGTGTAGGACGTTCCGATTATGCGGTGAAAACCCTAGACTGTCGTAGGTCGATTTAACTTGGTTTTGATTAAGCAGGACCCCCATGTTACTGTAGATCCAATACGAACCATGGGTCGATCGGCTCCTTGAGCCGATTCACAGGGCAACCTGAGAGCCGATCGAGGCTCGGATTTAATGTTTACGTGTCTGCCATGCAGGAAATAATTGAAGCAATCCATCACCTTCCTGACCAGGTATAGGTCAGGTGGCACGCCCTCACAACAGCCAGGACGTGTGCCGGAGTTTTGCGGGCCGTTGCCCGAGGGACCAAGGCCCACCAGCAGTCCTGGGAGCCTCCCGGCTCTTCGTGTTGCTCGTCGCTGCTCGCCGGTGGGTTTTGGCAGGCAACAATACCACCCCGCTATTTATTGCCTTCACGTTCGGCCGGCTTGTTGTGTATTTATGGGTCTGGAAGCGATACCCGTTCACGTCATAGGAGTTGAACGTGTCGACGAAATGGTCAAAGCACCTAGCAATTTTTCTTAGCTCTGACTTCATCTCTTTGTCAGTTCTTGCCTACAAGTTTAGCACGAGAAGTTTAGAACGAGAAATGATCGATAAATGTCGGAGGTGGAAGCAAATTTGGATAGAATAGTACCAAAGCACAGAACCAGCTACTGAAACCGAAACCGCCGCCCTTATCGAAAATTTCCTTGGATTCTTCCGGGGTATGCTCCCTATGGGTATTCTTCCAATGTATAGCCATGAATTACCTATACCGATGAAAAGAGGAAGAGTTAGCCACGAAGATACGAGTGGATCAAGGCCATGAATGTTTGCGAATAACTAAATGGTTAGCACTTACTTGATGTACGGCTTCACTTCCACCATGGTGCTCAAGACATACGAGTGGATCAAGGTCCGCTCATGTAGGTTCGTTCTGTACAGCTTCGAGCCACTTGACTTGCCACCAAGCCCTATGAAGATGCTAAGCTTGGGTACTTCTTCATTGTTGGCGGCATTGTAACGGAGGACCGGGTTGTGCTTTGTGGGAATGTTGGGATCATAGTGCTTCGTGGTGAAATTTGACACCTCCAGGTTAAGTACTGCCTCGGCTATGGATGCTTCGATCTTGCATTTATTGCCTGTCATTTGACGAAGCTTCTGTGTTTCTCTCTCGGGCGGAAACTACCAACGGCCCCAATTCGGCCCCCCCTTTAAGCATTCCTCCGCGAAGTGCAAGATCATATGTTGCATCGGATTAAAGAACCCTGGAGGAAAGATCCTCTCTAGATCGCAAAGCAACACGGGTGCCTCTTTATCCAGCTTCTCAATCACTTTAGTGTCTAACTCCCTAGCACAAATCTGGCGGAAGAAAAAGCTCAACCTCGATAGCACTCGCCAAGTCTGCTCAGGGACATAGCCTCGAATCATCACCGGCATTATCCACTCAAGCCATATGTGGTAGTCATGACTCTTGAGTCCTTGTACTCGCAACGTTTCCAAGTTCACACTCCTCATCCAGTTGGCTGCGAACTCATCAGGGAAAAACAAGGAGTCCTTCATCCATTGGAAGACCTCCCTTTTATTGGCCTTTGTGAGGCAGAACGGAGCGTGTGGCTTAGTCCATGTTTTTTTGGCACCATGAGGTGGCTGCATTTTCAACTCCGGCCTATCGCACCACATTTCTTGATCAATTCGAGCCTTTATGTTATCCTTCGTCTTCTCAGTGTCCACAATGGTGCTCCAAATGGCTTCACTGATATTCTTCTCGGTGTGCATTACATCAATGTTATGCAGGAGCTCGAGAAACTCAAAGTAAGGGAGCTTCCATAAGCATGGCTTGTGAGTCCATTGGTGTTTCTCCCTATCTCCCAAGAAACCATTCCCATCAGGGCTAGGCTGAAGAGCATCTAACTCGGCCTTGATTTCCGTTCCGGTCTTCAGAATTGGCTTCGGGTCACGGACAACACGGTCTTTCTTGAAACTCTTTACATCACTCCTGTATCCATGCCTCCACTCAAGGAACTGTCGAGCTTCATCAAAGCATGAATACTTGCCTCCCTTGTTTAGCCAGAAGAAAGTCACGGCCTGCCTGCACTGTGGGCAAGGCCACTTCCCATGTGTACACCACCCGCAGAACAAAGCACGTGCTGGCAGGTCATGCAGGGGCGTGTGGTACCAGACATACATATCGAAGTACTCCTTCTTTGATGCGTCATATGTTCGGATCCCGCGACCTTCCCAGCCACGAACCAAGTCATCCACCAGCGGTTCCAGGTACACATTCATGTTCTTACCCGGGTATTTGGGCCCTGGGATTATCATCGACACAAACATGTTCTCTGATCTCATGCAGACGCCAGGGGGGAGGTTCATGGGAATAACAAACACTGGCCAACAACTGTATACTGTAGCCGACATACCATATGGATTGAACCCATCGGTTGATATCGCAACTGCTACGCTCCTCGGGTCACCTACTTTCAGTGGAAATTTCTTGACAAAGTTCTTCCATGCACTACCATCCGACGGATGTATCATCTTGTCGGTGTATCTTTTTCCTTCCAGGGCCCACCTCATCTGCTGGGCAGTATCCTCGGTCATGAAGAGCCGCTGGATCCTCGGTAGGACTGGAAGATAGAGGAGGATATTCTTGGCAATCGTGGTTTGCCTCTTCTGACCATCACCATTGCGGTCTAACTCAAAGTACCTAGAGGAATTGCATTTGATGCAATAATTTGTGTCAGCATGCTCCTCTCTGAATAGCATGCATCCCATTGGACAAGCGTGTATCTGCTGAGATGACATCTTAAGGTCACTGAGCAATTTGGTCGAATAGTAGAAGTTTTGCGGCAAGAGGTGCCCTTTCGGTAGAATGCTGCCAACGACGACCAGAAGTTCATCGAATCCATCTCTGCACAAGTTCCTGTGGCACATTAAGGCCATAAGGCGAGCGATGGCATCTAGTTGGGTAACCTCCGTATTTTCATGTAGGGGTTTCTGCGAAGCAAACAGAGCCTCATAATACTCCTTTGTGTTTTTCTCCGAGTCCTCACTTGTCTCCGCATCCTGAGGTGTCTCTGCCTCTACATGAGGGTTTTCAGGCACATTACCATTAGCCAAGTTTTCTAAGCACCTATCAAACCCAGTGTCATATTCTCCCCTAGGTTGAATCTGCCGCACCTCCTTCCTAGCACGTTTCTTTGCCTTTTCTCCATGGTAAGTCCAAATCTTTTAGGACGGTGTGAACCCAAACTTGATCAGGTGAGTACTCATAGTTTCCTTGTCCTGTGGCTTTTCGTTAGCGCACTTACTACAAGGGCACCAAACTGTTCTAGGTCTGCTAGGGATGGGAAACGCCCTATCCACAAACTGCTCGGTCTTTTCTCCCCATTCATCAGTATAGTTCCACTGACTGATTCTGCCATCGTACATCCAGCCACGATTATCCATCCTCTAATCAGCAGCAAAACAGACAAACATAGCATTTATATCAAATAGAAAAATAAATGCATCATATCTTTATTTTTTTTACGCGTGCATCAACCTGGAACTCTACTGGGTGGGCTCCTAGCAGCCGCCGGATCCGTAGATTGAGTACGTTCTCCCAGCTCTACCCCGATCCGAGACAGAATTTCGGCAGCACCTCCCCGCTGCTCTCCCGATACACGTCTCGGCAAAAAGCCGAGAGGGGTGTGCATCCGGAGAACAACGGGGAGGCGCTACCGGAATCCTGTCTCGGATCGGGGTAGAGCAGGGAGAACGTACCCAACTACGTATCCGCCGGCTGTCCTGATAAATGCCTTAAGAGTTACGGTTCATAATATGCGAGACCACTAATGTATAATTATTCGCGTAACCCGTACGATCGGGAAGAGACGCCTAGGTATCGCGACAGACTTGGTGATCTAGACACACAAAAAAACTAGGTACAGGAGAGGCGAACGGATTCTCACCCTCGAAGCGTGATCGACAGCCAGCGAAGAAGACCAACGACCCTCCGGCAAAATCCCCTCCGGTAAAACGGTCCCTCTAAGCAACACTACTCAAGCACCCCGACAACGCCGGCCCCTGTATCCACCTCGAAACATCGTCTGCATAGCGAGAAAAGTAATTAGCGATAAAGACATTTTTTATAAGTAGCATTTGACTGCTCAGGGTTCTAAAATTATAAATGTTCCGTCTGATGCTCGAAATTTATTTATATAATCATGAGAACTTCAGATTCACATCACAGAACGTGATTTGGGGCACCGCACAATTGCTAGCCTAACAATACTTATCTTCGAGCGTGATGTACTTTTCGAACCCAAGCAAACAACACCTCATTGGTAAAGCACTAGTACAAATGCCCGTGCGTTGCCACGGGTCCTCAAGTTTTATTTCTCAATGCGTAATTGACATCTCTTGAAATGGATGATTTATTTTTGGAATTGGTGAACCTATTTCGGAAATAGAATATTTTTGTAAAATAATAAACATTTTTTGAATCTTCGTGAACAATTGTTTGACAACATGAACATTTTTTTCTAATGCACGATTTAATTTTTTTACGAGCGAGCAACTTTTAGCATGCGACCTTTTTATTTTCTATTATTTAAAAATTAAGGAAATATTAAAATTTTGAGATTCACCGTGATCGGTTATTGAAAGCTAACTTTTTTTTAATTTATTTCTTTTACAAAAACCAATAATGCATTAACTTAAACCGTGACCGGCTAAGGCGGCTGGCCGGGTGCGGCGAAAATCGGAGGCAGGAGGGCCTACCGCCGCGGCAAAGCAGAGGCGGAAGGCAACCATCCCCTGTGGCCACCCTCCACCATGTGATTCCTCTACCCCACCCCCCCCCCCCCCCCCCGCGCGTTGTTACCCTCTTTGACGGCAGCGGCCGCGATTGATGGATCTATTTACGCAATTTTTTTCACGTCTTAGTTTTTATGCCCGCAATTTTCGTTATTTAAACCTCCGCTGCGTCGCATCTATAGTCCGTTCATTCACATGCTGGAGTCCAACGCCGTCGATGTCGAGACATCTTAGCTGCCCCCCTTCGACGATGAGTGCGAACCAGAGGCAAAAGAGGAGGGAGACGAGGTAGAAGAGGTGGAGTAGGGAGGCCTCGCTGCTGCATCCGGCTTTACAATTGTGAATATCTAAGAAAAATTAAAACTTTCAATTTTGAATATCTAAGAAAAATTAAAATAACCTCACGACTGGAATGCCTTAAAGGAAACTATGTTTGCTCTATTTTTTTTTAATTTTAAGCATAGCATTACGGTTGAGCCATCAACTCATTACAAACTCCTAACTTGATATACGTGTGAAAGGATCTAGATATAATGCAACATTGTACGAGCTCCAAAATGCGCCAAGATGTAAAATGATACATGTCGGATTTATTCTCCTTCACAATTTTATTTTCCTTTCAATTGCACATAACTCTGGATTGAACTAACCCACACAAAAAAAGAATAACCAAACACAAGTTACTCTTAAATAAGTTTTTGCACAAATAACCCTCCAAGCAATCCTCATTTTTTTGGCAACCAATACAAACAACTTACATCATATTAGGCAAAGCAACTTGCCATCAGGTCGTTTACAAAAACATAAGATCTTCCAAAGCATATTAGATCAGTCTTGTGAGCCATCATTTTAACACAGAAGGTGGGGCCAGGTGGAGTCCCATGCCACTTATGTTCAACCACAACTTGAATTACCAGATACACCAGGAATTGCGGTGGGTTGCTCTGAATCGGCACCTTGGTGGTTTTCTTCCACTGTGGTACGCCACGGCCGAGTCGAGATATCCTCCTCCAGCCCGTCCCTGACCTGGCAGGTTACCCCATCCTCTATGATATAATCACAAGCCGTCATCTCCTTCTGGAGGAGCGGCCCACCCTCAAGCACCACCACCACCATGCCTTAGTCCGGCCGCCGCCAGCCCGCCGCTAATGACCGTGTTGTCTTCCTTACGCCCTCTCTGGTTTCCCTGGCCCCTCCTCTGCCTTCCTGCTGAGCATGCGGAGCGCCCCTTTTCTTGTTCATGTAACAAAATAAAAACCAATTGAAGCAGAATGAATAATCAATAGATTTTTAGGTGAAGGTGCAAACAGAGTGGTACATACTACATACACTTGTTCTCTCCCTGGAAAAATTCATAATGGAGAGATTATATGTCATGTTCTCGAGCATATCCTTTAAATATCCTTTAAGTCTCTCCTTTTTGGAAGTAACATTATATCAGGATGTCTAAGTAGATTGAGTAATAAGATCTAACAGAGGCGGACCGTTCAGGAGCATGCGCAAGGCGTTCAGCAACCTCGCCATATAGCAGTACATCCAAGTGTGGAGGTGGCCTTGCGTTGTGCAGCTCTCCTCCGTCCTAGACAGGTTGGTATGGCGATAGACGACGGATGGGTCCTACATGTCCACCTTGTGCTATCGTGCCATATTCCAGGGTTCGGTGACGTATGCGTCCTGGAAGCTTACTTGGAAGTCCTGGGCACCCCCACAGGTCAAGTTGTTTCTTTGGTTGGCTTGTCTGGATCTCTGTTGGATTGCGAATAGGCTTGTGCGGCGAGGGCTGCAGCACCATCCTAGATGTGTCCTATGCAATCATGCCATGGAGACGATGGAGCACATCCCTTGTGGGCTTCCCCTACTCGCGGATCACTTGGCACGAGGGAAATATTCATGAACTGGTGGCAGGAGGCTGTCCTAGTGACCCCAACGGCAGCGCGAAAGGGCACCTCTTCGGTGATTATGCTTACAGCTTTGGAAGCGCGCGGTGCAATGTGGTCATCTTTGACGGCGCGCGGCCAAAAGGTTTCGCACATGACCACAAATTGTAATATAATACTATGTACCTAACAAGTCTTGAATAAATCTAACTTTCATAAAGTACAATACAATCTTGCTTAGAATTAACTTTTTTGCAGCTATAACCAAAATAAGTTAACAAGGTAGCAGACTCGAGACCAAATGTAACAGGAAGCCAAAACAGTCAAGGTGTTCCTAATTTGAGAAAATTATCAATTTCACAATAATATGCACAAAGTTTGCTAAAACACCTCTCTTCACAAATGTAATATGAATGATAGTAAATGAAGTCTACACAAAAGGAAGTCTACGAAAAGGTTTTACGCTGACCATGTTGGATACTGCATAGTTGCATACAGTGGCAAAAGAAAATGTGTTAAGATCAAGGCTTTGTGTCACCACGAGGTATGAGCATACCGGTTCCATCCACTTTTGTTTCTGTTTCATATAATTTTGTACAAAACTTTAGTAAACCAGCTCTTCGTTACTTGATATTGATTTTCCCGCTGTTATTTGTGTGCAAAAATTGGAACATTTCTTTAGCTCATAATATCTTTGTCAGACAAGATCACTGCAAGAGTCTGAATATAACATAATAAGTGTGAATATTTATTATGTAACGCAGACTGGACTACCAATAAAAAAGTATAGCTTCAGTTCAAATCATTTTAAAAAGTAGAGATTCAGTTCATATCATTTGTGTACCTTCACGTGGACCTTCTTAGCTTGTTTATTTGTTTATCTGGGACCTCATCACTGGATATTAGTCCATTGATTACATGTGTGCTTAGTAAATTAGACTGATGCATATACGCACAAAACTCTGGTTATACAACATCATAGACAACTTTAACAAAGATTAGTAGGCAGTGCAGTATTTTGCAGAGCAAATAAAGTTGTAGAAAAAAGATTCTAATAAATGGAAATATTAGTTTTAAAAAGACAGACTAATAATTTCAGTAGTAGTAAAACTCTTTTTAGGCAATTTTGTAGCATCTCCTTAAGGCTGGAAAAGAACGCCAGATGGCCAGTGATCTGATATGAGCGGTCCACATCATAATATGAATTCAGAATTACTTACCATTGGAACAAATAAAAACATTTTTATTATCTGTAAAAGAACATGATTTTCTTCAAGTTGTGAAAGTGACCTGTCAAGTAACCTGCACTGGAGAAGATCAATTCCATCTCCAACCCATCTTTATATCCATGATCTTGCTCTGTAGATGCGTGTAATCCCAAATTACCAATAAGTGAGTTCATCCTACAGTAAAAGGGGATCAATCAATTAAAACATGTCCTAACATATAAAAAAACTTAAGTTAAATGCTACTAACATCCACCCAGTCACCTGATTTACTATGATTTTTTCTTATCATGCTCTTCTTGCATTACCATTGACGATGATGAAGTGAGGGAGACGATATAAGGCAAAGGCATTTTCTAGGGAACAGAAATGTGTGGCGGATGGCATGATTACTTTATCAGATGGAGTATGTACAGAGGCGGAGAAGCCCTCCAAGTACTCTGCACCAAGGTCCTCCAGCTCCATCACGCCCTCCGGACGTTGGGAACCGACATCAATCAACTTCCGGGTCGACACCACTATTCATAAATATGAGAGTATTAGTAACTTGAAAAATCTGAAACAGTCAGTAACACAGATAACCTCGCTCACTCGGGTTAAATTTAATATTTGGTAAACCATGATTACCAAAGATGCATCACGCACCAATATATTGACATTATTCCTGGACAATTAGTAGATGAAGCATCATGCAAATTGATGCTAGGACCAAATTTTTTTATAGCAAAATAACAAACGACGTGTGTGTTAAAAATAACCAATGCTATCAGCGGTAATTCCTGGACCTGCCAAAGGAAATTGTACATTGAGGCGGAAGGAGGAATCAGCATGTGCAGGAAATTGATGCTAGGACCAACAGTTTGCGTAGGAAAATAACAAACGACGTGTGTGTTAAAAATAAGCAATGCTATCAGCGGTAATTCTTGGACCTGCCAAAGGGAATTGTACATTAAGGCGGCAGGAGGAGTCGGCATGTGCAGGAATAGATCAAGATTATGGCAAAACACCTCCGTACTAACACGAGCCACACTGAGGTTGGCAGGCTCCCATCCCAGATTTTGGGAGGCCTTGGCCGAGCCACCAAGACTACCGCTGCGGGAGAAGAACAGGAGCGCGTGAGGAAGGAGGATGCCAACCTCATGAATTCGGAAATTGTGGACGCGGCCACTACAAATGGTGGCGACTCACGGCGGGGGAGGGGGGGGGGGGAGGGGGTGATGCTCACATCCTTCGATCCTCTAATATCCGCTCCGCTCGGCATACCTGACATACTAATATTAAGTGCCAATATGAAGAATACTTTCATCAAAGAAAAACAGTAAGTGTGACTTCAAAACAAACTCCCACAATAAAATCATGTCATACTTCACAACTGCTTCATCATGAACTCAATGATAAAATGATCATTTAAGCAAGAGTCTCGGTTTACCTGAACATACAGAGGTACATCTAGAACTCCAAACATATGCTTAGGCCATAAACCTAGAAAGACGACAAAGATACTCAATTATATCTCCTGAACATAGTTGTTGTGTTGCAAAATTAACCGATGCTCATAACCAATTTCGTGGTAGAGAGGAAAACCTGCTATAGATTATGTCCCTGGCTTCAATGACAACACCAGCTGAAACCTGGGCTGGTACCGTAACAATGATGTGTTAATCTCTTGCAGAAAAACCTGCCATAAATCCTATTCGTAAAAGAGCTTTGCTTTTCAGTTTCAAACAGGTATGGCTAAGAAACGTTAGTTTCAAGTGGGTTCAGTTTTTGTTGTTCGAAAACTAAGGGAACTAAAGAGAAAACATTGTGCTATTAGCATGCTAGACCTCCCACCCTTTGAGTTTTCTCGTGGAGAGCACTTTTCTATACTAAGCCAACATAACAAAAAAATCCTTTCAAATAGTTCCTGAAGTAATAAATCAGTATGATTACCTCAAGTAATAAATCAGTATGCGTCTTTCCTTCATAAGAATAAGAATAGATCCGCTTTAGCACCATGCTATTGTTCACTGCATTTGGATTGAGTCAGTTCATACCAAAATATCATGAGGGGGCATACTTATAAAATCTAATGAGGCAATTGTTTCAGTTTGATCCACCTTGCAGTAAACAGCATTGAACAGTAACGTGCCCCATCAAAAAGGATGATATGAGGCATCAGAGAAGCCACAGATCTAATAGCTACATCCTTAACCAACTCTTGTGTAGATAATTTTCTCAATGATTCCTCACCGGGGCAAATAGATCAACAAAGGTAGCATGTTCCAGAAAGGTAGCATATCTCTTTAATTTTCTCAATGATTCCTCATTGCAGACATCCCCATCAATGCAAAGAACTAAAAGTACACATATGCAGAAACCCCAATCAGTTGATGGGTTAAGGGTGGGTGGGCGGTGGGGCACAGGGATTGGTATTCTTGCCTGGCATGGATGCCTTGGCACCGTTGGAAAGGATCACATCAAGGATCGGACTATCGGAGGCTGCGGCCATCGCGTCGATGTCGATCTCCTCCTTCCTCGTCTTGCCGCACTCGTCCATCAGAGGCACCATGAGCCATTCGCTGCTGGCACCAGCCACGGGACAAAGCAGCTTTGTCCCTGTCCGGCTCCATCCCTGGGAGAGGCGGCGCCGTTGAAGGGGCACAGGTAGGGGATGTGGTGGTGTTGGGGGAGATAGGGGTTTGGGTTCCTCGGGGACGAAGCGAGAGAGAGAGACGGCTGAACGAGAGAAAGGAGTAGATGGATTTTGTTGGGCTTTTTGGCCCATGTGCGCGCTCGCGCGGCGAAGGAAGCCAGACGACGAGAGGGTTGACGTATTGGCAGAATAAGGAACCACTTTAGTCTTTTTAAGTAGTAGAGAAGTCATAAATCGTCGTCTCTACCTCTTATACTGCATTCGTGGGGACTGAATTTTAATGGGTCGCGCATACTAAGTATCATCTGCGGTACGCACGGGAACAGAAAGGAACTGGTAATTCAAACCCAAGCAAACAGCGTGCGCTGATCTGTCTCTCCGATTTGAGCTAAACAGAGGAGAAACGGCTGGTGCACCGTGCGTCCGGGATCTGCTCTAGTGAATGAATCGCCCAACTGAATACTATTAAGCTCTATCCGCATCTGCTCTAGCGGGACACTCGGAAAGCAGCTTAATGAATCGACCAGACAAATTCGAAGCCCGTCCCCCGGCAACACGGGTTCCCTCGCGCATTAGATCAAGGAGGCAAGCTACACGGCAGCTGCAGCAACTAGGGATTCTCGGCAGGCCGAGGCGAGAGAGGAAGCAGAGCACTTACAGCGGGTGCAGCGGCGGTGGCCCTCTTCCGCGATGCCTGCCTAGAGTGGAGAGAAGCCTCCCTCCCTTGCTTCCCTTGCTTCTGCAGTAGCGGACTAGGGCGGCGGCGGCGGGGGAGAAGCAGCAGCAGCAGCTGGGGAGAGGAGGCGGCGTGCGGGCGTGGCTGGTGGTGGTGGCGGCGTGGCTGGTGGTGGGGGAGAGGCGGCGGGGGAGAAGCAGCAGCAGCGACGGGGGAGAGGCGGCGGGGGAGAAGCAGCAGCAGCGGCGGGGGAGAGACGGTGGCGTGCGGGCGTGGCTGGTGGCGGTGGCGGCGTGGCTGGTGGCGGGGGAGAGGCGGCGGCGGCGTGCGTGCGAGCTAGCTCGATGCGATGCGAAAGATCTGGCCGGATGGTCGGGACGCGATGCGAAGTTAACGCGTTGACGCGTCCTTTGCCGTGCAGCAAATGTCCTTTGCCGTGTGGCCAGGCCTTTGCCGTGTGCAGCGGCACCTTTGTCGTGCGGCAGGGCTTTGCCGTGCGCTTTAGGGCCTTTGCCGTGCGGCAGGGTTCTCTGCCGTGCGTTTGTGCACGGCAAAGATTTTTAAAATTTTGTTTACCATTTTAATTATCAAAAATATTTAGTATATTTCAAAAATATATTAATCCTATTTTGTCAACATGTGTATTATTTAATAATGTATGTATCATGCTTTTCAATTTCAAAAAATTTCACCATTGCACAAATAGCTCCCCGGTACCCCTAAACCCTAGCCCCTAACCCTACACCTAACCCTAACCAGTAGATCAGGCACACCCTCGATCGTGTGATAATGGCTCTAGCTGCGGGTATATGTGCCAAAGGGTCCCAATCTTGGTTCTCCATGTGTATATGTCCTAAACAAACCTAAAACAATGAAAAAGTACATTGGTGCACCCTTGCGCGGAAAAATCTAGGGGGGTAGACCCTCCGGGGGACACATACCGCTGTTTTTGGGGGGAGGAGGGGGAGAACGACCGCCGGAGCACCGGAATCCCACCAAATCTTGCATGTGGACCTATGATATGTGTGAAAGTGTGGTGGAAGGTGTAATGGTGCAAAAGTAGCTCCCCTAAACCCTAAACCCTAAACTGGGGAGGCTTCGAGCCCTAAACCCCTAGACCCTAAACCATTAACTACACGTACTAACACCGGAGCTGCAAAACCCTGCATCATAAACCCTAACCCTAAACCCTAAACCTATACCTAACCATAAATCCTTACCTTGACCCTAAACCCTAGCCCTACCCCTAAACCCTAGCCCTAACCCTAACCAGTAGATCAGGCACACCCTCGATCGTGTGATAATGGCTCTAGCTGCGGGTATATGTGCCAAAGGGTCCCAATCTTGGTTCTCCATGTGTATATGTCCTAAACAAACCTAAAAGAATGAAAAAGTACAGTGGTGCACCCTCGCGCATCTAGGGGGGTAGACCCGCCGGGGCACACATACCGCTGTTTTTGGGGGGAGGAGGGGGAGAACGACCGCCGAAGCACCGGAATCCCACCAAATCTTGCATCTGGACCTATGATATGTGTGAAAGTGTGGTGGATGGTGTAATGGTGCAAAAGTAGCTCCCCGGTGTGACCTTCCTCACATTTGGGCGATAACACTTAGCAGATTTTCCGAAGCGCGGATTGCTCCGAAACCCTGATATATGTGGGGGGGTGAACATGGATAGTAATTTTGTATTGCACATTGTCTTAAGTAACACTAATAAATAGTCATCAAAAAGTAAAACTAATTAAAAAAATTAATATAAGTATTAGATGAAATAAAATAGAAAGAAAAACAAATAAAATGTATGTTGGCGCACGGCAAAGAAAGGAACGCACGGCAAAGGACCCTTTGCCGTGCAACTAGTCTGTCCGCACGGCAAAGGGTGCGCCACAGCAACGTCCAGAGCCTTTGCCGTGCACCATTTCTTTGCCGTGCGCTTTGTTTGGACTTTGCCGTGCACAGATTCGTTGCCGTGCGCCACTGCTGGATTTGCCGTGCGTCTGTTCATTGCCGTGCGCTGCGCTCAGGCCTTGCCGTGCCGTTTGTCTCTGCCGTGCGTGCTGCTTTCTGTGCACGGCAAACATTTCTTTGCCGTGCAGTGGCGCACTGCAATGATTGGTTGCACGGCAATGCCTTTTTTTCCCGTAGTGACTCTAGGCGAAACGAGAGAGTACACTCGGATAAGCAAACTCTTAGTGAGCACATCTTGCACACCCCACATAAGCCATCACTGCCATCGAACCACCAAGCAATATTCAAGGATAAGATCTGCATAAACTTCGCCGATCTCAGCCGCCACCGAAAACATCCATTGGTCTCTTTGGCCATGCACAACTCCAAGATTGATGCAATTAGGAGGGAAACGACATGGGAGCGTCGCCATCATCCGATATGCGGATCTGGGGGTTCCCTAGAGTGGCATGAGTGGGTAAACACGGGATGCAATGAAGATGCCTTCGGCAAGGTAACAGTGTGTGAGCACCATCATCGCCCGCCGTGACCGGAGTCGGGGGCTCGGTTTTCACTAGCATCCGCGCTTTCCCAACTCGCCTCCGAGACCAACCGGCCGACCACCTCCGGCGCAGGAGGATGCCACCATCACCATGCCAGGGAAGTCGCCCTGGCGACCTCTTCCTGCAGAACTAGCCCAAAAATCCTCCGTGTAGCCGTCGTCGTTCATGACGCGATGCAACAGCCATGGTTGTAGCCCACCCAAGCCCATCAAGGCCCAGATTGGGCCCACACCACCGCCGCCGCCCGCTGCTGTCCGCCGTCAATGAGGTTGCCAGATCACTGGCCAATGTCGTTCGACGGCACCACCATCGACCAGGCTATTACGAACGTCGCCACTGGTGCGAGATCCACGCCCCCATGCCGGGTTGCGGTCGAGGATGTCCGCTGCCGCCTCACCACCAATGCTTCGCCTGGCGGCGCCTCAGGGGGTGGCTGCGAGAGGGGAGGCACACGAGAGAGGGATGTGGGCAGCTGCCGCGCCAGGCGAGGATTAGGGAGGGTTGAATATTTCAATGGACAATAACCGCCACTAAATCTCTAAAGAGCACTAAGCTCCAAGGGTTGGGGGCGCTCCTAAACGCTCTGCCTATCCCTATCGCAGGGCCTACCTAGCAATTTGTTACCGCTGCGCTTCTTGTGGATTTAGGAGCAAGTTGCACAAGCGACGCAGCGCACCACATCATCACCGCGTGCACGCGAAGCACCAACTTGCAATCCCTGCATCGTCACCGCGTGCCTCCTACTCGGTGAAGATCATGACCAGGTCGTGGAGCATGCTGCCGGCGTTGCGGCAGTGTACGTCCACCATCACCAACCTCCGCTGGGCGCTGGCTAGATGCACGGGAATGGTTGCTGATAGCGGTAGAAGGGCTTGATTATTTCCCTGCAACTACACCAAAAAGAATATTGATACGTTGGGACTCCAAGTGCAGAGTGATGTATCAAGGGAGTATCTTCCTCACAAGGGTGACTCGAGGGTTTATATCGAACTCTTGGAGAACTGGATGCAAAAGTATTCTCTTCTCTCTTCTTCAAGCAATCCTGCAAGTAAAGTAAATGCCTTGTGTCCCCAACTCCACCGTGTGGTTGTCAAGCACAAGGTTTCGCGTAAGTAAATAACACAAGTAGTAATAAAGCAAGTAGTAAACTAGACTAGATAAAATCACTAATTAAAAACTGTAAAGAGGTTGATTGTTTTTGGTGTTTTGGATGCAAATAAGAAAAGTAAATATTTTTGTATTTTCGGATTAAAATAGTGCAGCAAATAGAAAACAATGTAAATGCAAGATAAAGGTGTTTCTTATGATAAAAAGTGGACTGGGGTTCATGGGTTCACTTGACTATTCTCTCTAAAAGTTGTGGTGGACAAAAAGCAATTCATCAATGAGATATGAAGGTACAAATAATATTATATGTAAGATCAGAATTAAATATGGGCATCACGTCCTTACATAGCGATGATGCAATACACCTCTCTTATACTCCACAGGAAAGAAACTTCATCAATCTTGAATTAAGAAATAAGAGAGCATAGCAATAAGTACTTTGACATGATGTTTGAATATCAAATATGCTACCTTGAATAACCAAGATCATCATTGATGTCACATGATGAACATAGCACATGCATTCACTTAATCCCTAGTGAGGTAGCAAAAGAATGGTAAAAACCATAATAGATCATGAACATATTGTCACTATTCAATCACTAAAACCATGCTACTCCATCTAACACATACATCACCCCACACACACTCTTGCATAGATGTTGGATCAGAACATAAACTTAAGAATGGGGTACATAATAAGCATCTATCAATGCATCTCACAATATAATAAGATAAGATCTAATAAATCAATATCATAGAACAAGGATCCACCACATAGGTATTACAAATAAGACCATAATCATGATAGGCAGCTCATATGGCACTAAGTACTATGAAGAACATGCGAGAAATAGATCAAGTTACTGCCACAAACCCGTAGTCCAGAGGTGGACTACTCCCTCTTGGTCATGGTGATGATGATGAAGACGTTGGAGAAGGTGGAGATCCCTCCGGCGGTGATCCCGGCGGAGTTTCCCCCTCCAATCTTCTCTGCAGCAGCCTCCGGTTTCGTTTTTCTGTCTTTCTGCGGCGCTCTCCTCCCGAGAACTCTTCGGGGTCATATATGTAGTGGTTTTTAGGGCAAAATATGTCGGTTCGCGAAAGAATCAGGGCAAACGGACGATAGACGGTCGAACGGAGGTGGGTGGCACGGCCAAACATCTGGGTCGCGCCACCTGTACTCTTTCGTCCCTCGGGCCTCTCCAGGTGTGCTTCAAAAGTCCATGTTCCTCCCGATGAAAAAATGATGCTCCAAAAATCCCAGGTCAATTTGACTCCGTATAGGTCCCTGAAAGTGAAAAATACGCGAAACAGTGTTTTCCTATTCTGTAGGGTCATAAACCAAATAAAGGGGATCATTGGTAAATCCCCATAAATCAATGTAAAACATGGTATTATCATCATATATGTTGCAAATATGTGGGAATTCAATATGATAAATGACAAAGTTCATGTATGCATTTTACATGCATCAACATCCCCAAGCTTAACATATGCTCGTCCTGAGCATAAAGGTGATAAAACTAACATGAACTTTGGATTTTATAATATATAGCTTCTAAATAATCATGCAAAGTATCACAAGGTTCAGTCAATAAAGAATGATAGCAAGTAACATGAACTAATCAAGTGATAACATCTTACATTCTACATAGCATGCATAAAAGTAGATAGCATTGTAGGAAACATGAATGACAAGTATTATGAATCATAAAGCATGCTTGAGAAGATCCTGTGGAATTGTTGGAAGAATTTGTGTCTTCTCTTTTCAGGAATATTTCTTTTGACTCTTGAACACAAGAAAGTAAGCAGGGAATGCATGTGATAAACCTCCAACAAAATAAAAAAGTATAGAGCATAAAACATGGTTTTGAGCTATGCAATTCATGTCAACCATAATAATAAGGATGTGGTACCAAGTATCTCATATATAAAGATGTCTATGTGTCATGAGTTTGACCTCTTATGAGTAAGTGTTGCCTCATTTTCTTGAATGCTAAGGACTACACCTCTTGCTACTCAACTCCGGGTTACCAAGACCTTTCGACATACATGTTTTAACCAAGTGTCGTAATTGGGTACCTTCATGCCACCTGTACAAAGGACCAAAGGAGATGTGCATCTCAACTATAGGCCATCCGTACCGAGACAACATGAACAACAGACGTTGAGCATCATCTCTAACTCTCTCTCACTTTTTTTCTCATACTCTTTTTGTTTCTTTTCTCATACTATTTTTTCACACAACTCTTTTTTATTTTCAGCACAACTCTTTTTTCACTCTTCCTATTGAGGATGCTCGTTGCTAAAACTTCCACCATGATTAGGCATGGCTTCGGTTAGCGGCCCATTGTTCTTCTCTAGCAATGCATGCTTACTTGCTTAAATAACCTCTACTTATTTCGCAAGAGATAGCCATCAACAAAACAAAATAAATGATGATCAACGAAGGGTGTGATACCCCAAAATTGCAATGTTGAAAGACTTCCCCAGTAAACATGGTTACGGTCTAGCTCGTTACTCATAATCACTCAAACCAACAACATGCATAGTAGTATTTCCTACCAAACCTTACTTTCTAATGAGCTTTAAATTACAGAAAAAAGAAATTTTGAAAAGGTTGGAGGCAAAACACACACATTATACTTGGAATAGCAAGTGCTATGTAGGTAGGTATGATAGACATTGGACTTGAGTTGAGCTTGGAAACAAGTCTATGCTTGTGTAAGAATTCAAATCTTTTGGCTAGCAAGAGGTCTAAAAGCATGCAATAGTATCCATAGGCTATTCATTCATATTCAAACAATGATACTTAAAATTAAACATCTATGTATACTAGCAAGAAGTAACACTGAATAAGGCACATAACAAATCATCACTCAATAGAGCATGTGAAACTAGAGATACAATACATAAAATAAATTTCAGCTTTTAGGAATTCCTTCTTTTCTTTTAAGAGCATGCAACTTAATTTACTTTGATCATTCAGAGATAGAGAGTTTGGTCCAGTAGCTCATTCATATGCATAATAAACATTCAATATGATGGTTCTCTAATAAAACAAAACAAAACTAGACACAACTAAAACAAGGATGCTTCAAGTTTTTGCGAAAATTCTATGTTGCTCAAAAAATAGAGTTTAGAGGTGCTCAAACCAGGGATTTTAAAATGAGTCCAGTGGGATTGCATGGGCACCCCCAAGCTTATGATCTTCATCATACTTGAATCATCTTAGTGTAATATTCCTCCATTCCCTGTGAAAAAACTTCAAAAACTTCAACACAAACTTTTATGCACATTCTTTTCTATGGGTGACATTAGAGGTAAAAAGAAATCATGCTTGCTGCTATTTTACTCAAGAATAAAATTATATCTTCATGAACCAGACAGGAAATAATGTTCTATTCATTATAGCATATCAAAAGATCCAAGTAAAAATCATTTTGACACTCAAAAGAATGCATCCAACAAAGCAAGGCAGAATCTGTCCAGAATTTTTGCTACAGAAAAACTGAATTTTTAGTACGACTTCGACACCTCAAAAAACTAAACCAAATTATGTAAAAATATAGGACGAAACGTTGCAGTTACAGTAATAATATCTTATTTTTAGAAGTTACCAGTAAGGAGAAAAAATTCGTGCACTAAAAAGTGCAGCACAGAAATCAGCAACTCCATATTATGTTTACAACTTTAAACATCCAAATGGGTAAAAACTTGATACTTTATTTAAAAACCAGAGATTAAAATATAATAAAACTAACATTCTACAGCAAGCATGCAAAAACAAAAAAGCACAAATAAAAACAAATCGGGTTGCCTCCCGTAAAACGCTTTCTTTATAACCATATAGCAAGGCTTATTTACTTGATTCAAGTGACATGGAAATTATGTGGTAGCATAAATGCTACCTCCTTCTTCCTAGGAAAGTGTTCCATACACTTCTTATGAGGGAACTGGAACTTAACATTCCCTTCTTTGGAATCAATGATATCCCATGTTGTTCTAAGAAAAGGTCTTCCAAAAATAATAGGACTAGAGGTATTTCTCCCCATGTCCATAATAATGAAATCAAGAGGTACATAAGTCATATGAAATTCAACCATTACATCTTTTACTTTTACTATAGCCTTTTTGGTTGAATCATCAGCAATTAATAAATCCATAGAGCATTTTTCCATATTTTTAAGATTGAGTAATTCATATAGCTCTTTTGAGATGACAGAAACACTAGATCCTAGATCAAGAATGGCATGATGTGTTTCTTTGCCAATAGATATTAAAATCTTGGGGATCCACACATCCCCAAGCTTAGGTGGAATCATGGCCTCATTATTATACCTCTGAATTTTTTCTTTAATGACATAGTTAGCAATATAAGAACCAAAGCCAGCTTGATTAACATTAATAGTGCGATCTTTAGCAAATTCATAAAGTAAATCAATCAATTCATTCAAGCTACATTTATCAAGATCCAAGAGTGGTTCCTTAGCTTCACTAAGCATCTTAACTTCTTCAATATGTTTATCATTAGCAAGCATAAGAGTTTCTTTTTCATCCATAGCATTCAAAGTTTCCCAAGATTTGTCTACAACTTCTTGCACATATTTAATTGTTTCTTCATGGCTCTTTTATTGCAAGATATTTTAACTTCCTGTGTGAAGAGCTCAACTTTATCAATCAAAGCATCTTCCCTTTCAAAATTTTCTATGAATTCTTTATTCAATTCTTTTTGTGAAGCAATAAAAGATCTAATGGTGTTTTCTAATTCATTAGAGTTACTACCACTAGCATATTTGTTGGGCACATAAAGGGGCCGGCCATAGATATTGTTGTAATTATTATTCCCGTACCCATTGTTACCAAAGTTCCTTATAAAATTAACATCCACATTTTCATTGTTGTTGCCAACTAAATCTTGTAATGGTACATTATCATTATTTTGTTTAGCTATGTGAGCAAGTATGGCATCAATTTTACTAGATAAGGGATTTTCTTCTTCAATTGAATGCACTTTATTTGTGGGATTAGGTGCTCTTTCAGTATGCCATTGACTATGATTATGCAACATTCTTTCTAATATGGCTTTAGCTTCAGGCACAGTTTTACTCATGAAGGCACCTCCCGCATCAGAATCTATCATGCTTCTAGACATTATGTTTAACCCATTATAAAAAAAGTGTAGGATAGTCCATTCATTAACTCCATGTCATGGGCAAGTTCCAAGCATGTTTTTAATTCTCTCCCACACTGTTGCTACATGTTCATTATCATGTTTTCTAAAAGACAATATACTATTTCTAATTTGTAGGATTTTAACAGGTGGATAATACTTTTTATTGAAAGCCTCTTTAAGATCATCCCAAGAATTAATTCTAGCAGTAGGTAAAGATAATAACCATTCTTTGGCTTTTCCTCTAAGAGAAAATGGGAATAACTTCAACTTAACAATATTGTTTTCCACATTTTTAAATTTTTGCATATCACAAATTTCGCAGAAATCATGTAAATGCATAGAGGCATCTTCACTGGAACTCCCGCCAAATTGTTCCCTAGTTAGAAGATTTAATAACCCAGGACTTACTTCAAAGATTTCAACAGTTATCTCACGTGTAGTAATAGGCTTAGCAATAAAATGATCATTAGGAGTGTTTGTGTAGTCACACAATTTAGTATTTCTTTCCACCATGATTTTCAGAAGATGGTTGTTACTACTTTTTAGGTGTTTTTCAATTTTTAAAGAAAGAGAAGTAACAAGCAAAAACTAAAAACAAGCAAACAAAGACTAAAAACAAGACAAATAAAATACAATGAGAAATCTAAAAGAGATAGGAGAGCTCACAGTGATGTTACCTCCCCAAGCTTTGGTGAAGCACGACACCAAAAAAATACTTGATACTGTGGGAGTTGTCAATCTCTGTGGTGTCACTCTTCTCAGTTCCCCGGCAACAACGCCAGTAAATACTTCTTGATAGCGGTAGAAGGGCTTGATTATTTCCCCGCAACTACGCCAAAAAGAATCTTGATACATTGGGACTCCAAGTGCAGAGTGATGTATCAAGGGAGTATCTTCCCCACAAGGGTGACTCGAGAGTTTATATCAAACTCTCGTGGAACTAGATGGAAAAGTATTATCTTCTCTCTTCTTCAAGCAATCCTGCAAGTAAAGTAAATGCCTTGTGTCCCCAACTCCACCGTGTGGTTGTCAAGCACAACGTTTCGCGTAAGTAAATAACACAAGTAGTAATAAAGCAAGTAGTAAACTAGACTAGATAAAATAACTAAGTAAAAACTATAAAGAGATTGATTGTTTTTGGTGTTTTGGATGCAAATAAGAAAATTAAATATTTTCGGATTTTCGGATTAAAATAGTGCAGCAAATAGAAAACAATGTAAATGCAAGATAAAGGTGTTTCTTATGATAAAAAAAATGGACCAGGGTTCATGGGTTCACTTGACTATTCTCTCTAAAAGTTGTGGTGGACAAAAGGCAATTCATCAATGAGATATGAAGGTACAAATAATATTATATGTAAGATCAGAATTAAATATGGGCATCACGTCCTAACATAGAGATGATGCAATACACCTCTCTTATACTCCACAAGAAAGAAACTTCATCAATCTTGTAGTAAGAATTAACAGAGCATAGCAATAAGTACTTTGACATGATGTTTGAATATCAAATTTGCTAACTTTAACAAACAAGATCATCATTGCTGTCACATGATGAACGTAGCACATGCATTCACTTAATCCCTAGCGAGGTAGCAAAACAAAGGTAAAAACCATAATAGATCATGAACATATTGTCACTATTCAATCACTAAAACCATGCTACTCCATCTAACACATACATCACCCCACACATGCTCTTGCATAGATGTTGGATCAGAACATAAACTTAAGAACGGGTTACATAATATGCAGATATCAATACATCTCACAATATAATAAGATAAGATCTCATAAATCAATATCATATAACAAGGATCCACCACATAGGTATTACAAATATGACCATAATCATGATAGGGAGCTCATATGGCACTAAGTACTATGAAGAACATGAGAGAAACAGATCCAGCTACTGCCACAAACCCATAGTCCAGAGGTGGACTACTCCCTCTTGATCATGGTGATGATGATGAAGATGTTGGAGAAGGTGGAGATCCCTCCGGCGGTGATCCCGGCGGAGTTTCCCCCTCCAATCTTCTCTGCAGCAGCTTCCAGTTTCGTGTTTCTATCTTTCTGCGGCGCACTCCTCCCGAGAACTCTTCAGGGTCATATATATAGTGGTTTTTAGAACAAAATACATCGGTTCGCGAAAGAATCATGGCAAACGGACGATCGATGGTCGAACAGAGGTGGGTGGCGCGGCCAAACATCCGGGCCGCACCACCTATACTCTTTCGGCGCTCGGGCCTCTCCAGGTGTGCTTCAAAAGTCCATGTTGTTCCTCCCGATGAAAAAAAATGATGCTCCAAAAATCTGTTGCGGTCAAAACCCACCGGCGGGCAGCGACGGGCAACACAGTAGAGCCGGGAACAACTTAGGGCTGCGGCTGGCCCTGGTCCCTCCGAGCGACGGCCCGCAAAGCCTCTGGTACACACGCCCGATGTTGTTGCAAGGGCGTGCCACCTGACCTATACCTGGTCAGGAAGGTGATGGAGATGCCTCGCTTAGTTTCCTGCATGGCATACACGTAAACATTAAATACGAGCCTCGATCGGCTCTCAGGTTATCCTGTGAATCGGCTCAAGGAGCCGATCCACCCATGATTCATACGAGGTGCACAAATATATGGTGGTCCTGCTTGATCAAGATAAAGCTAATACGATCTACGACGATTTAGGGTTTTCACCGCATAATCGGATCATCCTACTCACGATTGGGCCTCGCGGCCACGCACGGTGATCGTAAGCCGATCCTAGATAGGGCCTAAAAACCAACACGAGGTTGATCCCCGGAACATCCTGTCTAGGACTAGCAAGCGACACCCTACGCGCCGCTGGATCCTCCAACCCTTTGTAAGGCCTAACTATTGCAGATATTAAACTAATCCTTGTAGAACAAGGAGCAACCGTAACGGATCGGATCTACTAAATAATGATCAAGCGGGGTGCCGCCCCCACACCTAAGATAGGTGTGAGGGCGGCTAGATATGCAAGGGCTGCACTACGATAGCATGTTATACGAAGAACTATGCTAACCCTAACACATCTATGATAACTACGTTGCTCGCCATCAAAAAGGCTTCAGTACGAGCAACGCATGAACAACATAAAGCTTCTGCTGCCTAGATCGCAAGATGCGATCTAGGCAGCATGATGCTTACCGGTAGAAACCCTCGAGACGAAGGAGTTGGCGATGCGCCGAGATTGATTGGTTGGTTGAACGTTGGTTGTTGTTTATTCCATAAACCCTAGATACATATTTATAGTCCAGGGGACTTTCTAATTTAGGCGTGCACCTAACCGTGCACGGGTAAAACTCTAACTAACCGACACGTATCCTAATATATTACAGATACACGGGCTAACCAACCCAAACCTTGCATATAAAGGCCGATTCACATATTTCTTCTGTATATAATCTTCAAATCCATCTTGATCGCGGCCCACCTCTGACTCGGTCAAATTCTGGTGATAACACATGCCCCCCTGGTTTTGGAATTGATAATTCCAAAATCACTCTGTTTTTTCTTCATCGGGTCATGTCGTGGCAGAGCAGAACCGTTGCAGTATCTTTATCACGATGCCCTGTCTTCTCAGCTTCTCTGCAAAATTTGATAGCTTCAGTATCACCTCCTCGGACACTGTAATGACATCAAATCTCCACCAGGCTCCTTATTATTTAACCGTGCCGATTGGTTAGCCCACTTCATCCCCTTCCTCTGTTCTAGCTATCGGCACCAAAAAACCCTCTTTTCCTGTAGCAATGTCTTCTTCTTCCTTCGTCTCCTCTGGCCTCTCCTTCCAATCTTCTTCTTCGAGCGAGCCGATGTCGGAGCCCAAGTGGGACTTCGACTTCATGTCAGATGGCGACATGCCCCTGACTGATGGGGAGGGCAACCTCCAGTTCCTCATTGAAAGGGAACTGGAGAGCGAAAGCGAAGGTGACCTCCACTCATGGAGGAACTCCACTTCTTCCGATAAAGAGGAGGAAGAGGAAGACGAGGAGGTAGAGGAAGAAGAGGAAGAAGACGATTCCTCTTCCTCCGCTGGGTACCCGCCGGCGAAGCGTCTCCGTGCTTGGGCGGACAGTGAAGACGACGATGATGACGAAGAGGAAGAAGCTCCGGTCGAAGGCTGGGGCAGCAGTGACGAGGAGTTCTCCGGAAGCAGCGCCGGCGGCAGCTATGACGCCGACGACGAGGGCAGCGAGGATTAGTGACATAGGATCACTAGTATGTGAGCAATGGGCTCTCCTTTTGTTCCTCTTTCCTTGAGCAATCGGCTCTTCATTGTAAAAAACCCTCCTTTATTAATGAAGAAGTAGTTCCAGTCAACTCTTTTGCCGATAGTCAACGTCAAACAATCTCCCAAAAGAGCCGATGGCATCGCATCGGTCCCTATCATAAAAATACGAGTGAGGTCGACCTAGCCGCCCCTCCAAACGGTAACCTGCGACCTCCGTCTGAGAAAGCAAACTCAGATCCCCAAATCGCCGCCTGAACAGTTCCAATTCACGACCACCTGCATCCAGATCTCACCCGCGCCGCCCCCAACTTCTTCAGCGCATCCGATGGCGGAATCATCCAGCACCAACGCCACGGCCTCTGGTCTGAAGGTAACCCTTAGCCTCTTCTCACCACTTGAATGATATAGGATCAATGGCAAACACCTGAATTAATATTTTGTTCCGCCATTAATTTAGGTTTCAGACATCCTTCTGCCACATCCTTCTCTCGCAAATTCGATGTGCCTCGGTCCTCGTTCTTCCGAGAGTCCCGCCCTCTTAATTTCGTGCGAGGCTAACAGAATCCCCTTCATGAATCAGAACTTAGATCTGACTTCCTGGGCCGACTGCCTGCGAGCCTGGCCTAATCCTCCTGAGGGTTGGGTGGCATGGTACAATAGAGTATCCAAAGCCCATTATGCCACTTGGGAAACCATGGGGATAGCCGATGCCTTGTCATTATCGTTGTCTCCTCTTGAGAAGAATGAAAATATTCTGAAAACCATCGGCTACTTCTAGTCTGATGCACTGAATTGCTTCATGTTTGGCCATGGCCCTATGACACCGACCCTGCTGGATGTGGCCATGATCACAGGCCTAGACATTGCATCCCCCAGCCCTTCTGCATTCAAACTGCCGAAAGTCCCTTTCACTCTTTCCTCTAAAAAAGAGTGTACCAGCTGGGGTGCCTATCTCAATCGTTATATGAAAAACAAAGGCCCCGTGACAGAGAGGGAACATACAGCCTTCCTGAACTTCTGGTTGGAGCACTTCATATTCTGTGGCCCATCGCTCGCCCCCACCAAGAATTACCTCTCCTTGGCCTATGAACTTGCTAAAGGCACCCAACTTGGCCTAGGCAAACTGTTTCTTGGAGAGGTCTATCTATCCCTTCAACTGATGTCCGTCAAACTGTTTTCTCAGAAGACAGTTAAAACTGGCGGCCCCTGGTGGTTTATTCAGTTGTGGGCCCAGCTATACTTTCAGAACCAGACCCCAGACTTTCCACCGTTGACCTCCTGCACCTTCCCAGATGTTAATGGAAAGGAGATCCGATGCACCAGCTACGGCCAAGCTTTGTATGGTCTCCCAGGCAGCAGGCTGATCCCTAAGGAAGCAGCAGGGTGGTTCAAGATTTTCTTCCAAGGATTGGACAACCCCCTGTTCTTTCCTTATATTGAATCGGCGAACTTTGAAAACCCAGTCTCCTTTCGATTGGATAACTTTGCCGATGACGCTAGCACCCAGCATCTGTATTCTATCATGATTCGTCCTTGCTTCCTCCCTGTTGGCATGAGTACCTCGAACCGGATCATCAAGCCCGGTTATGAGTGTTATCAGCCGGTAGTGGTAGCTCGACAGCTTGGTCTCGGGCAGGTGCCTTCACACTTCTTCTTACACCACCTGACAGCAAGTAGAGCTGATCTACCTGACATCCTTACTGGCCAAAGGTGTTATACCTTCTTTGATGCTTTGGCCATTCCAATTCCCCACGACCTCCATTTTTCCTCCACTACCGATGGTTTCGAGACTTGGTGGTCCATGTGGAAGACCCATGTCTTCAGGATGGCTCTGGGACCGCTGCTGAGACAACTTGATGCCGAGTATGACATCCCGGCAGACCAGGTACCATCACTTAAACATTTCTTGTAATCAGCATTATAGTGACTAGTCATTAACCCGTGCACCCTGCACGGGCTAGTTCCTATGGCGCCTCGTATTCATAAGTTCATATATCATACAAATTTCATTTTCCGTTGTCAATAGTAGCATTATGTTTTGTATTTATTAATTAAAAGAACATTGTTGTTCGTAAACATGAGGTTTATTGTCTTTTCTATACCAAAAAAGAATATGTGATACGAACTGTAGACAAAGCCATTTTTTGACCTAGGAACGATTAAGCCATTCAACAGTTTTCAACATTGATTACTTCAAGAGTCTTCGGTCTGTATGGTTTATCTTATAATTTTGGAGTTTATCTCTTCCACATTCCCTAGTTCCTTGGAAACACACATTATGAAATTGGATGATCATGTTTTGGCGTATTGTTCTAATTAACACAGTCTACCACTGCGATTAAATTTTTGAAACCTCTCAAAGAATATGTGATACGAACCGTACCAGGAAGAAGCCATTTTTTTGACCCATGAAGGATTAAGCCATTCAACTGTTTTCAACGCTGATTACTCCTAGAGCCTTGGATCTCAATGGTTTCTCTTCAAGTTTTACTTTCTTACAATTCAGGAGTTTATCTCTTTCCACATTCCATAGTTCCTCTGAATCATACATTATGAAATTGGATGATCATGTTTTGACGCACTATGCTAATTCACAATCTACCACTGGATTAAATAAACACTACCAGAAACCGGTCTTTTCCCCACGGCCAAGTACCTACAGGAAATTAGCTATAACCGTCAGGAAAATAGTCCGTCAGGACTAATCTGACAGGGAAATTTTCAATGCCTGACGGTTGGCCGACAGGAATTATTTTCCTGGCGGTTATTCTTGCTCCCAGGAAAATATCAGCGTCAGGTTTACAAAGTGTTGTTTTCTATGTCAAGTAACCTACAGGGAAATGTCCGTTTTCCTGACCTGTTCCTTCCCTACATGAAAATGCTACCGCGCTGTCAAGGATAATAACCTGCATGGCGCTAAACTGCTCTCAAGAAACAAATCTGAGCATAATCCACATCATACAGTACAAAATTATTCAGTAAATACACTCGGCCAACTATCCAATTCATATTCAAGTACACTCATCCAGAATCAATCTATAAATAAGATTGTAACAATCCACTAAAACATGTTCCAACAAATGATAATTGACATATACAGACTTGCCCAAAAGAGGGTAATAAATGTGCCACAAATACATGAGATCGCCACTGTAATTTGCATCCAGCACACTGCACATGTCAGTACAATTTAACACAAATTACATGAATTTCTAAGTCATACAAGTTCATGATAAGTAACAACACCTACATACATATATCTTCCCTGTTTCTCATCCATCACATTCCACTAACATTGAATGCAACAAGAGATCCAACATACCATAAGAGTGTCAATAATTAGTTGAAGTGCAGGTACACTTGTGAGATCCTCCTCCAGAAGCACATTTGCTCTCACCATCGTTGCTACCTACAACATTGCCATGGCCAAAGAGAACAATTTTCAAAATGGAACAACACATAAGACATTTACAAAAAGAACTTGCCAATGATGTACAGCCCTGGCACTAGTAAACAAGGAAAGGCATCACTATCTACAGAGTACTCGATGCAAAGATCCTTTTTCTTAGAAAGCTTCTTTTTGCAATAAGCTTGTATCGTTAACACAGTTTACCTTACCAGGCTGCACCAACAGGGAACCTATATAAATTTGTATTGCTATATATAGCTGTTAAGGATCAGCATTATATAAATTTTACAAGCTTAATCTCACAGCCAGATCATCCAAGACACTTTGTTACACACGACGTTTCAGATGTTCTATATATAAGTGCTAATGGAGGTTCTGGTAAAGAGATCCTAACATGATAGAAACAAAAATAGGACTGGCATAAGATATACAACACAAACAAAAGATGGATTGGTAATTCGATACACGTTTTCAAGGATTATAAGCCAGGGACAGTATGTTCTAGAGTACTACTAGTAAGCTATAGAAATTCTTCAAATTTAGCTGTCTTTTTGTGAACACATCATCTGCACCAAGTTTTATGAGATTCTTTGTTGCTTTTTCTGACGAGGCCTACAATTTTTTTTACTTTGAGTTACAGGCCTACAACACTTCGGTTACAAAGGGAAACAAACAATTAACTTGAGAAAGATAAAGTAATCTGAAAGTAGAGCAAGTGCTTTACAACTATGCAAATTAAATGACCATGAAACTATTTAGTTTCCCAATGGCAGTTTCCTATGAGCCTTGGCTAGCTAGCCATGCCTACCTTTTCTTGCTTCCAGTCATGTTGAAGTGGCAGGGAGATTGCAGTAAGAAAGCAGAGTATCTCTGCTAAAAAAACAGAGCAGAATTTTCCGGTGCAGATTAGAATCCGTTGTTTGAACCTGGCATCAGAAGAGTGTCAGCAGAGTTGGTTTATTTATACTTAAGGAAAGCTGAATCTCCAGTAAGAAAAAAAAACACAGCAGATGCCAAGAGACCAGCACTAGGTTCTTGACCCTCTTCAAATCGGCACATACTTTCAAGTGTAACTTGGTTCAGATAGGAGTATTCAAATCTACACACTTCATAAACTCACAGATAGGTAATATCATACACGTATATTCAGCAATTGTATGGTATGCTGACTACATTCTCTACCTGAGTCAATAGTATACCTTCTCACTACACGGAGGCGCCATGCCTTTTCTCAGCTTGCTGCAAAAAAATTGTAAGCGCCTTTTGCAGCATTAGTTAGTCTCCAAAGAATTTTTTACGTGTAGTAATTGTCTTCTCTTCCCTTGTTTTTCATGTACTAATAACGCACCTACATTAACACCTAAATCTATGAGCTACAAGATAGAACAAAGTTGTTTCTTCCATCGTGAAAACTAAAATGAAACAACGCACTGAAAATTCAAAAGGCCCTCATTTTTTCCCAGTTATGAGTAATAATTTCACCAATGACCATGATTGATACTTACCACACCAAAACGAAGCTGCTGGCCTGGACAAAAGGGAGAGGAGGGAGCATGAGTTACGAAAATGGATGGAGGTGGTGGTGGTCAGAGGAGAAGGGAGGGTAGGAGGACGGCGCTCGTGCACAGAGGTGTGTTGGCAGGTTGCGCCGGAGGAGGTCAGAAGAGAAGGGAGGTGGGCGTCGCTTGTTGACGGAGGTGGGGGCAGCCGGCGTCCGTGTAGGTCGGAGGAGAAGGGGGTGGGCGGCGCTCGCGGACGTAGGTGGGAGCAGGCAGCGGTGGAGGTCGGAAGAGATTCGAGATGGCAGAAGGGAGTGGTGGAGGTCTGAGATAGGATTTTGTAGCCGGCGGCCGCGGATGGATCTGGTGGCCGGCGGCCAGGATCTGGTGGCCGGCGACCGGCGACCGAGGGGGGGGGGGGGGGGGGGGGGCCCAGGAGGCGGCGTCAATGGCGAGGAGATGGGAGGAGGAGGCGGCGATGCGCGTTGAAGACGAGAGAAAATGGGGAAATTTTCTAGGGCGCTGCCTTATGTCCTAGTACTAAGTATTTTTTTTCTCGCGCGAAGTTTCCAGTGTTGGCGCGGAGAGGGAAAATTTTAGCGCGAACTGCGTTTCATGGGCATCCGGTTGGCTCTAATCTTTTTTCCTGTGAGCTGACCAGAACACAGGAAAACCTGTTATCCTGAGATCCACTTCGGGCCTCACAGGAAAATTCATAGCTGAGAGGAAAATGTCGGTTTCTGGTAGTGAAACTACAAAATCTTGATTGAACCATAGTAACCTGGCTATCACGCTTCACTTAGAAAATCGTAGCTGCTAAAATAATCAACTACCACTGTCATAGGTATATACTTACAGCAGATTAGTCATCCATTCAAATGTTTATATACCGAGTGTATAACTGTATATTCTCATCTTTTAAGCATTGTGGATCCATTCAATGCGTTCATGTATGAACAAACAAAGCCAGCTGAACCGGTTGGGCTACAACTCTTAGCTGAACCGATCTATCTCTCTTCCATTTACTCTGCAAGTACAATTCAGTGTGCGCGTGAGCATATTTGGCCATAAAAACCAAATGCAAAATCAATCAGAAAAGGAATGTGATATGCGCCAGATTGCTGGTCTCGAATCAACATCGGAAGGCGTCTTTTGAGGCTGCTGGCCGCCGGAGCACCTGGTCTTGAATCAACAGCGACGGGAAACATTGACCGTGTCAGCACTGTTAGGGCAGGGGTGACGTCTTGGACCTTGGTGGCGCGTGAGGGCGAGGGCCGCATGGAGAGGCGGCGGCTTGCAAGACGGGGGTGACATGTTGGGAGGATTCGCGTGAGGGAAGGGACAGCGACGTCTGGTCTTCTCCTGCGGCGGCATCTTGGAGTTCCCGGCAGTGGAGTAACAGGACGTCACCGCCCCGAGCAGCGGCGGAGTAGGGGCGAGTGGAGAAGTGGATGGGGGCGACCAAAAACCGTGCAAAGATTCCATCGGTCAGCAACCTAACAAATGCATGGTGACCTCTTGAGTTTGTTGTACAATCGGAATCAACCTACTCCATCAAGCAATCAAATATCCAGGGATAGATTTAGAACTTGAAAAATTAGGATAATTAGTACAGAGAATATTAGAGGAAGATGGAGAGACTGATCGGATCGTACCTAACCACGCTTGCCGGTCGTGGCTCTCGTGAATCTCATATGCTCCCTCACGGTCGCTGCAATACCGCGTCTCTCCGCTCGCTACTCTCGCTTCTCCCTCGCCTTTGCTCTTGCCGATCCTCGTGACCTTGTGCATCCCGTCCAAGCCGGCCCTAGTCGTCCTCAATGACCTCCTCCATGACTTCACATTGGTCTGGTCGCCGGCAACTATCACCTTGTCCTCCCCGTGCTGCTCCTCGTTCAAGCTCCTCCTCCGGCTCCCCGTCTGTCTCTTCCAAGCCAGTGTGACCGTGCTGGCCGCCGTCGATCATGGAGTAGCCGGTAGTTGGTTTTCACGTTCGCCTGCTCGCGGACATCCTCGACAACATCGTGGGCCTGCTCGGATGCCGGCTGGTTCCGCATCCCATCACCAAGGCCACAGCGGCGAGCGGAAGGATGCTACGGGAAATACTTTTCGTCCATGAGCACCACAACACCAGTCGCAAGGATGGATCTGCTTGTCAGCATTGCATGTAGTAAGAGAGACCTACATGAAATCCAGATAACAAATATGTAAGCAAGTTCTTCGGCGGCTACCAACGACGTGCTCGAGGCCGGTAGGGCAGCTCCTCGTTCTACCAGCGAGAGAATGGCTGCATATTGACTTTGGTATGTTGGGTCGATCGGTACCTCTTTTTTACAGAGAATGGCCACATGCGATAGGAGTTTTTTATTTTTAAAGATGAAATCGTACATGTCAAACAAAGGATAAGTATATGTCTTGAGAGACGTGTGTACGTTGGACTTTCCTGTTCAAAAGATTAAATCCACCGTACGTGACACAAACAATATCTAGTCTCATGCCAAAAACGTTGGACTCTAGATATCTCAATTTCTTTAGCCTTGCAACAATTAAAACAACCGTACATGACATAAAGTATGTCCATGCTCGTGCCAACGTTACACCCTATGACATAATAAATTACAACTCCCTCGATTAATCTTAACCATAAATTGTAGATCTAACTGTCTTAATTATTTTGATGATGTGGATTAACGTGGTGTCTCTTATGGTGCCTCCAATTAGTAAATATAAGATTGTCTGTGACCTGATTCCATCTCCTGGTAGCAACAAGATGGCCCGGCTCCCACGCAAGCCGATGGTTCCCCTTTCGTATTCCTTCCTCCTGCACCAGTGGTTCTCTTCTGCCAGAGCTCGCCACCTCTGAAGAAAGTCATAATGCAGAGTCAGCCGATTTCACCGAAATCGGCTCCCAAGAGTAAAGCATCTTCGGGTCCAGTTGCCCCCCGAGCCTCGACTCAGGCGAGGACGGCAGTGAGGAAGGTGGCTGCCAGGAAAACCCTGAAGCGTAAAGCTCCTGCCCAAGAAAGCTTGCATGTAAGTTGGTTTATGCCCCGTCCGTACTTATTCGCTTTCCCAGTCTTTTACAACACGCTCGTATTCTTTTCTACAGACTTCCACCGAAGAAACCTCCAGCAGGGCCGTAGAATCCAGCCAGGGGGACTCGAGCTCGGGCAATTCCGAGAGGTCCACCACCCAGAGCCAGACGGCTTCACCAGCGCCGGCTTCTAAGAAAAGGTCGATCCCCGAGCCTCCTGCTCCCCAAGTCCCGACCAGATCGGGGTCACGCACGAAGCGTCGATGCGTTGAAAGGGCTCGTAAAAACCCACGAGTTTCTCCATCAAGCCAGGAGGTCTCAAATGTAATTATCTTCCCGGTCATACTTCATGCTAACCCATTGTCACTTGGACCGGCTAACCATTTCCTCCTGCAGACCGAAGAAACTTCTAGCGGAGACGTCGAGGAGGTACCGATGCTGCCCGCCACCCTGGATCTAGCCACCTCGACGATCGCGGCTGCCCAAGTGGCTGACCTATCCAAGTCCATCGACAAGCCGATCGTTACTACATCGGCTGTTCCTCCTACCTTGGGAGAGGTATGCCCCTTCTCCTTGGCTCCATCACTTTCTTCATTGTATGCTAAGCTCGCTTTGTTTGCCCTATCAGGGTTGTGATCTCTCGAGCTTGCTGACGTTCGATCCAGAATCCATCGAACCAACTTCTTTCAAGGCAAGTGGAGAGCCGAGTCTTAGTACGGTCCATGGTCCACTCCAGCGTCTCAAAGACTTGCTCTCTTCCTCAACTGAGACCCTGATCGACAATTCCGAGGAAGTCAAAGGCATCCTTGAAGATATCCAGCCCCATCTCCCTATGACACTGCAAGTGAAGCTCTGGCCTGCTGTTACCCTGTCGGTCTTCAAGTCAAGGGTGCAATCGGCTCGACAAAGGATTACTCTTCGCCACACCCAGCTTCCACTGAGAGCCGATATTGCGGGAAAGTGTCAACGGCTCAACGAGAAGAAGGCTGCTCTGGACGCCAAGACGGACACTTCTGCCACTCGCGCCGAACTCGAGACCCTGCGCAAGGAGCTGGAGAGCCTTGAAGGGAGGGTCAGGGTGACCAAGCAGCTTATTCAAGACAAGGAAGCTCTTATTGCCCGTTCCCAAGATGAAGCAAAAGGTCTCACAGCCGATCTGAAGACCGATCTGGCTGAAATCCGTACCCTGAGCAGCCAGCTGGTGACGGGTAAAGACGAGGACGACGAGGCTGAGATCGCTGAGGTAGATCGCATCCGTGTTGACGCCCTTCACGCCCTCGACGCGTTTCTTCGGTAGGGCTTCCAGAGACAAATGTTTCGCTGAACTTGAATCTGCTTCGGCTGTACTTGCTACATTTTTTTTTTACTGGCCGATTTTCCATCGGCTCCTAATATTTCATTGCCTACGCGTCTGTCTGCCTGATCATGTGCCCCCCCCGAGCCGAATCTGTCAGGTCACTGCAGATATCGGCTCTGCGGTTATCGGTAGGATTATACCTGAACATCGGCTTGGCAGTCAGGACCGATGTTGATTTCCCTGAACTCGCAAGCCGATGTAACCCCATACTCCAGTCTTCCGTTACCCGCTAGATCGACGCTGAATGTAGGCGAAGCGTACGGCAAGGATCATACGTGGCGGTTGCTGACTTGGCCCCTATTCTGATTGTATTGTTCAAACGAGGCTTACATCTCATTGTGCCAGCCGATGTCTCATCATCGGCTTTCTTTCGTTTGGGGCGCCATCCTCCCCTTTTGTGGTTGACCCTTGTTCGTGACTGGAGTGCCGTCCGCCATCTCAGATGTAGATGGCGATGTGGTTGATGACGAAGCTTGTCCCACCGGGTGTGCCAGAATGTGTTGCGGTCAAAACCCACCGGCGGGCAGCGACGGGCAACACAGTAGAGCCGGGAACAACTTAGGGCTGCGGCTGGCCCTGGTCCCTCCGAGCGACGGCCCGCAAAGCCTCTGGTACACACGTCCGATGCTGTTGCAAGGGCGTGCCACCTGACCTATACCTGGTCAGGAAGGTGATGGAGATGCCTCGCTTAGTTTCCTGCATGGCATACACGTAAACATTAAATACGAGCCTCGATCGGCTCTCAGGTTATCCTGTGAATCGGCTCAAGGAGCCGATCCACCCATGATTCGTACGAGGTGCACGAATATATGGTGGTCCTGCTTGATCAAGATAAAGCTAATGCGATCTACGATGATTTAGGGTTTTCACCGCATAATCGGATCATCCTACTCACGATTGGGCCTCGCGGCCACGCACGGTGATCGTAAGCCGATCCTAGATAGGGCCTAAAAACCAACACGAGGTTGATCCCCGGAACATCCTGTCTAGGACTAGCAAACGACACCCTACGCGCCGCTGGATCCTCCAACCCTTTGTAAGGCCTAACTATTGCAGATATTAAACTAATCCTTGTAGAACAAGGAGCAACCGTAACGGATCGAATCTACTAAATAATGATCAAGCGGGGTGCCGCCCCCACACCTAAGATAGGTGTGAGGGCGGCTAGATATGCAAGGGCTGCACTACGATAGCATGTTATACGAAGAACTATGCTAACCCTAACACATCTATGATAACTACGTTGCTCGCCATCAAAAAGGCTTCAGTACGAGCAACGCATGAACAACATAAAGCTTCTGCTGCCTAGATCGCAAGATGCGATCTAGGCAGCATGATGCTTACCGGTAGAAACCCTCGAGACGAAGGAGTTGGCGATGCGCCGAGATTGATTGGTTGGTTGAACGTTGGTTGTTGTTTATTCCATAAACCCTAGATACATATTTATAGTCCAGGGGACTTTCTAATTTAGGCGTGCACCTAACCGTGCACGGGTAAAACTCTAACTAACCGACACGTATCCTAATATATTACAGATACACGGGCTAACCAGCCCAAACCTTGCATATAAAGGCCGATTCACATATTTCTTCTGTATATAATCTTCAAATCCATCTTGATCGCGGCCCACCTCTGACTCGGTCAAATTCTGGTGATAACAAAATCCCAGGTCAATTTGACTCCGCCTGAGTTTTTGGCTCGGCCTGAGTTGAGCTCGGCCCGCAGAAAAGCCACACTAAGCCGAGCCCATTTTTCTTTCATGTTGCGAGCTTTTGGCTCGTCAAGCTCGGCTTGGGCCTGCCCGAAAGCTCTCGTTTTTTTTTGCCGAATTAAGAGCATGAGGAGATTTGGCTATTCTTTGGCCTCTTGAGATCGAGCGAGTCCTGTCGTCGTGGTGAACAGACAGATGCCATAGGATGGCTAAGGTTGGGGCCGAATGTGCGCTAGAGGATTCGGGGGAGGGTTTCCGGAAGGATAGCCGGTATCTTTCCTAAGAAGAATTTGGCCTTGGCCAGAGGAAGAAGAAGAAGAACACTCAAGCGATTTCTCCCTCAGATCTTTCTATTCCTTGAACACAAGCGATTACAAGTTTCTGGGTATGAATCTCTAGCTGAACGTAGATGATAGAACGTACCCGTGCAAGGGTGTGCCCCCTCTCCTTATATAGGGGAGAGGGTGGCTTACAGGGGAAGGAACCCTAGGAAACCCTAATAGCATCTTTGAACAGACAAACTACTTTACAAAGCGACTTTGGCTACCGGTGACGCCGGTATCTCTTTAATCAGGGGCGCCGACCTCATCCGGTACCTTTTACGTCACCTTCTGCTTTAGGCGTCAGGGCTTCGTTTAAAGCTGAAGTGCTTCGCTCATCCTTGTCCTCTAGCTCTGGAGAGAATCTTTGACCAGCCTTGCCGACGTGCTACAGTGTAGACTGTACCGGTATTCCGGTATCTTCTTAGCCGGTGCCGGTATACCCCTCTTGGGGTACCGGCACGATTCACTTCGCATAGAGCCAACTCTTGTTAGCCGGAATAACCTTTAAACCGGTATCTTGATGGCTCAAACCATCCGGTTTGGCATGCCTTTGGCATACTGGGGGCCATCCCCCCAACATTAGTCCCCGAAGCTGGTATAGTCCGGTGGATCCTATCCAACGGACCATGCCAGGTTCCCTTTCATTCACGATACCGGTTTAAACCTTCCGGCAACCAGTTTAAACCTTCCGGCTTCTCTGCCAATCTCATACTTAGCATAGTCCAGGGGATTCTATCCGATGGACCTTGTCAGGTCCTCACCCGGAGTGTACCGGATTAATCCTTCCGGTTTCCATTTAAACTCATCCGGCTCCTTGCCAAATCTTTCCGGTAGCTTCGTCATTAAGACTTTCCTCGACGGAGTCAAGAATTTCTCGGGTACAGTGCCTGTCAGTGACATGCGCACTGTGCCTGGCATGACAGTGTCAGAGGTCACTTCCCTTCGACTTCGGCGCCAGCAATTATGACGCCACACCGGATCCTTGCCGCCGTTCCGGATCCGTGCGGCTTCCCTGTGGCATTCCGTTTTCCGCGCGTGTACCGTCGCGCCACGTGGCGGCCCGCCAGGCGAACCGTCGCGGCCCGGCGGTTGCCGGCCCACGACCTCCTCTCTCTATTTAAGCGGAGCGGAGGTTCCACTTCGTCTTCTTCCCGCATTCGCACTCCCAGAGCCTCTTGAGCCCTTAGCCCTCTGCGCTCCTCTCGCCGCCGGTCGCCATCAAGATCCTCCGTTCCGCCCAGATCCTGTGAGGAAGCTCCGCGAGGGTTTGCCCCACCGCGCTTCACCGAAGCTCCTCCGCCGCTTCCATCTCGAGCTCCGCCCCAGCACCTCTTTCTCTTCTCCTTCTCCGTTCGGTTCATCTCCTCCCCTTCTCCGGCGACCAACATCCTCGCTTCCTCCGCCTCAGGTTAGCCTCAACCCCCTTACCTTCTCTCTCATTTGCTTTTCCGTTCCTGGGTCGTTAGGGTATTTATCTTTTCTTTTCCTTTGCTTTTTCTCTTACTCGTAGATCTTTGCGAGCGGGTAGATTTGGGGAAAGTTGTTTCTAGATAGACTCAAGCTCTTTTTTACCGGTATGTCTTCTGGAGAGTATGCCTCGGATTCTACCGGCAGCAGCCAGCACAGCGGATCTACCGGCAAGCTCGAGGCCGAGGTCGACCGGATGAACATCTCCTCCTCCAACTCTGAGGCCGGAACCGGGAAAGGCCAAGAAGCCGGCAGCTCCCGCCAAGCAACCGGCGCGAACCCGGCGGCAGTCACCCGCGGAGCCTGGAAAGGTTCCGACGTGAAGCAGCCGGAGATTGACTGGCTATACCGCTCCCGGAGGATACCGGCTGAGGTAGCCTGCCGCCTTCCGCGCGGCGAGATAGAGCCCGCGCCGGAAGCCGGAGAGTACGTAGTTTTCTCTGCTCATTTCGAGCGTGGCTTCGGCCTCCCGGCCTCCAATTTCTTCCGGGAATTCCTTGATTTTTACCAACTCCAACCCCATCATCTCCCCGGCAATGCCATTTTCTATCTCTCTTGCTTCGTTTCCTTCATGGAGGCCTACGTAGGTCTCCTTCCCTCAAAAGAAGCTTTTGCTCGCTTCTTCGGCCTTCGGATCAACTCGGTCCAAGGCAAAAACATTCCGAACCCCAAACCTCCGGTTCAATGCGGCTCGTGCATTATCAGCGCACGCCAGGGGAGCCCCTTCTTCAAGTTCTCCGGTCTGGAGTCATGCCGGGCATGGCAACAGACATTCTTTTATGTGAAGAACAAGGGTGCCGCAGATTTTATCAACCTGCCGGCCTACCAACCGGGGACTCCTTCAAAAACCAACTGGACGTACAATCCGGCGACCAACCATATCGAAACCAACCGGATCGTTCGCTTCCTGGAGAAGCTCAAAAGAGACACCGGCATCTGCTCTGACGATATCATCCGGGCATTTATCTCTCGTCGGGTGCTTCCTCTCCAGCGCCGGGCTCACAAGATGAGTCAGATGTGCGGCCCCCGTGATCCGACAAAGATCACCAGTTTCACATTGAGCAAAGAGGACGTAGTCCTCAAGGCTAAGCAAATCTGCCAAACGGAGATGCCGATGGATTGGGAATGGTGCCTCCTTCCTCTCTGCTCCAAGAATCCCCCAACAGCTGAAGTAAGAATCGAGCAATCCGGGTTGTTTTTCCGGCATCCTTTAATGTGTTACTAACCATTTTTTCCCTTTCTTTTTTCAGACTTGCGAGCGCTTTCCTCGCGTCGCCGCTGAGGCGCTACAGGGCCCCATCCGCAAGCGCGCTCTGGAAAGGAGGATCTGGATCCTCACGCCGCTGGGCACAAACACAAGATGGGCCGGACCCACACCTCGCGCCCGGGTAAGTTTTCAACCGCAGCTTCCGGTTACTTGGTATCTTAATCTCCCGGTATCTTATACCATGCTTTTGTGCAGATCTCCCCTCTGCCAGCGCCAACCCTCCAATTGTGGAGCATGCCACCCCGCTGGAGGCAGTGGTTGGCCAGGAGTTCCTGGACAAACTTGCCACCAGAGGCCAGAAGAAGAAAGCTCCGGCACCTGAGGCCGGCACGAGTGAGGCTCCTCCCCCCAAGCGCTCCCGGGTAGAAACTGTGGCCGGGAAGGTGGTCACCTCCAAGCGCTACCGGAAGCGGGAGATGCCGGTATCTTCCGGGTAAGTTTCCCTTTCCATCTTTCTTTTGTTTCATGATTTTTCTTTTCTCCGGAAGCTTTTTCTGAACTTCCTTTTTCTTTATCTTCTTAGCCCTCCGCTCAAGATTGCTAAGAGCGCCTCCGGCATGAGGCCGGAAAGCACTGAGGGTGCCGCCAGGGCCCCATCTCCACCTCAGCGAAGTCCGGTACCATCTGGTGCCGGCAAATCTCCAGCCTCCCCCCGGGGAGGCAACACAAGTGCGGGGCGCGCGGCCCCTGAACCTTCAGATCACCGCGCGGAGGGGGACTTCTCTTCCCCTCCAGAAGTTCGAGACACCGGCGCCACCAACATTGGCGCCGGCACAGAAGATGCCGGGAGGGCGGAACCTCTGGTTCCTCCCGACCCGGAGAAGACCACAACATCAACTGCCACTGCCGCTAAGTCCGTGCCGGATTCTTCCGCGCCGGCAAACTCCTCTGCGGCAATGGACGCACCGGAAGCTTCTGCGCCTCCGCCGGCTGCTTCTACCGGCACACCATCCACCGGCCGGCCTACAACTCCAGCGCAAGACCCTGCCGCGGTGGCCAGCGCCGCCAGCTCTCCTTCCTCTGGCTCGCGGAGCCTCGTGCTGCACGCCAGCCGCGCCGCCCATCTGGCCGGAGAAACGGCCTCAGCTCAGCTGGGCCGGATCACCGAGCTCACGCGCGGCAGAGCCGACCTGGGGCACCTCTCCGATTACACTGAAAAGTGGAATCGGGCAGATCTGTCCCCATCGACGCTTGGTCTGGGGAAGGACAGGCTGCCGGTGGTGGATCCTGCCGGCCCCCGGAGCACCGGTCAGCACTTTGGCCGGCTGCGGCGCGCGGTCAAGGAGTTCGACACCGCGTGGCACGACGCCAACCACAACGTGGCGGTAAGTTTCACAACCTTCACCACTCTTTAAATTTATGCCGGTTTCACTTTCTCAAGATTATATATATCTTCCCAGTCCCCGAGTTTCGGGTTGAGAGCGCAGCTCTCAGCGCGAAACTTTGTCAGAAAAACCAAGAAACCGGCATAGCCAGTCCCCGGGTTTCTCACCGGCATCTTCTTACCGGAACTTTTCCACTTGAACAGAACACCTTCGACACCCGGAGGCGTCTCTTTGAGGAGCTTCTGTGGGAGCACCGGGAGCTTTCCGAGGCCCACAGCAAATGCCAAGGTTAGTTTTTGTGCCTCCGGCTTCTTTTTACCGGTTGCTTCTTTCCAAGTACTTATATAAACTCTTTGCACGCCAGCTGTGCCGGAAGCCACCATCAAGGACCTCACCGACCAGCTCGCCACGCTCAAAGGTATCTTTTCTTTTCCGGTTGGTTCCCCCCCCTTTTTTTTTTTTTTTTTTTACCTACCGGTTTCTTAACATTTTGCTTCCGGATTGCAGCTGAAAAAGAGCAGCTCGCCAAGGAGCACCAAGAAGCTCTGGATGCTCAGCGGAAAGTCACCGCTGAGCTGAAGGACAAGCTCATGGAGTCCGAGGTCCGGCACTCTCAAGAGCTCAAGGACGCCAAAGCCGCCGCTGAACTGAAGTTGGTTCACAACAGCGAGGTGCTGCGGACAGAGCTGGAAGAGCAGAGCAAGGCGCGCAAAGCTGCCAAAGAATGGATCGCCGCCCTCACCACGGACCAGGCCGCATATGACCAGTTGGTCCTGCAAGCCGACGCCCTGGCTCTCAGTAAGCCCTTTCTCTCTTTTCCTTCGCTTAAAAGCTTCTCTGTTTTTCCGGCAAGATCTTTTCATATCTGTTCTCTGTCTTTTCTGCTTATAAGCTTATCTTACCGGCAACATTTTCTTATGCCGGTTCTCTTTTCTTCTTCCTCCCGCAGAACTATTTCCGGATTCACAGGCGCATGCTTCCAAGAAGGTGGCGGAATTCAGGGCTAAGCAACCCATTACTAATCCGGATGCGCCCTGGGATTCCTACGAGCACCTTGTGGCGCTGGCCGCCCGGATCTGCCACATGAGGGCGGTGGACCGGCATCTGGTCGAACTGCCGGAAAGGGCGATAGAGATTTTCAAAGTCTTGTGGCCTGAGGAAGCCGTGCCGGTGAACCTGACGCTGATCTCAGATCGGCTAAAGGATGCTTGCCGGAGGATCCAGGAGTGGAAATGGTCAGCGGCCCGTGCCGGAGCGGATGCGGCGCTACGCATCGCCTACTCCTGGTACGAAGAATTGGATCTGGACGCTTTCCATAGCATCCGTGGCGACGCGCCCACAGATACAGATCCAGTTCTGTCCGCCAAGCGCCAGGACCGCGTCAGAGACGAAGTCTCCGACGACGAAGAAGATGCTGAGGACGAGGAGGACGAAGAAACCGCAGAAGGCAGCGCTGCTCCGGGACAAGGCAATGCTCCTCCGGAAGCTTCCAAGGGCGGCCCGCAGCCTCCGGTTGCTTAAGCTTAGTCATTATGTATCACCTGTTGCCTCAGAACAATAGTCATTAAATTCTACCCCGGTATGCCGGGGTCTATGATGTAAGATAATACTTCGCCGATATCTTGTTTGTGCTAGAACATTTTATGCCGGTCAGCTATACCGGTAACTTATGAAGCTTAAGTTTGTATGCTATCTTAGCACTTTACTTATCATTTTTTTTTTCATACCGGTATACAGTTTCGGGTTAGGCACGCAGTACTTGGCACGAAACTTGCCAAAAAACTGGCATAGCCAGTCCCCGAGTTTCGGGTTAAGCACGCAGTACCTGGCGCGAAACTTGTCAATGGTTAGCTCTCGTTCTCATCTCCTTCTTTTACCGGCATCTTTTTCATACCGGTCTAGCCTTCTTGGGCTTTTGTCACTTACCGGTGTATAGCCTTCTTGGGCATATACCGGATTGGAATCTTGCCATCTTGGCATGTTTGACATTTTGCCCTCTTGGGCTTTGTCACATACCGTTGAATACCGGATTGGAATTTTGCCATCTTGGCATGTTTGACATTTTGCCCTCTTGGGCTTTGTCACATACCGGTGAATACCGGATTGGAATTTTTGCCATCCTGGCATGTTTGACATTTTGCCCTCTTGGGCTTGTCACATACCGGTGTATATACCGGATTGAAATTTTTGCCATCCTGGCATGTTTGACATTTTGCCCTCTTGGGCTTGTCACATACCGGTGTATAGCCTTCTTGGCGTATACCGGATTGGAATTTTTGCCATCCTGGCATGTTTGACATTTTGCCCTCTTGGGCTTGTCACATACCGGTGTATAGCCTTCTTGGCGTATACCGGATTGAAATTTTTGCCATCTTGGCACGTTTGACATTTTGCCCTCTTGGGCTTGTGTCATAATGATACCCGATGAGCCATGGCAGTTGGCCATCCCTGACATGCAGTGACTTGATATAGCGATCAATGCCACGTTACTCGTGATATGATGTAGCTGGCTTTGGCATGATACTTTGGCCAACCGGAATAAACGGCGATCTGAGATATTAGATGGTGCCATGATAAACGGCGATCTGGGATATTAGATGGTGCCATGATAAGCGGCGATCTGAGAGATTAGATAGTGCCGTGATAAATGGCGATCTGAGAGATTAGATGGTGCCGTGATAAATGGCGATGAATTATCATCCGGAAATGGTTATGCCTGAAGACAAGGTTAGTCAACGCATATATATCATAAATATTTAACCTTAGCAGAAACTCTACGCATAGGGATGTCAGCCCGGCTTTGTTCGAGCCCGCTGCCCCTGAGCAAGCCCCAGAAACACCTGTTGCTGCCACTCAAGCCCCGGAGAGCTCATCTCCACTTTACCCGTGACAACTTTGTTCCTGTCTCATAACAAACAACCTCGTGAAATTTCCCCGGTATGCCGGGTGGGAGAATGTATGCTACTTAAGTCTTTGGTGGTGCTACTCTTAACTTTAACCGGTGCGCCGGTAGGCTTGTACATTAAGCCGGCATTTATGTGATTAAGACCCTTTCAGTTTGTTTTGGTTTCACTTCCACTTGCATGGTGAAGATTCCGGATTTGTTGCTGCATCCAATCTGATGCACACTTGGTTCTTTTGCTTTGGCTCTGCCTACCTCTCTAGGTTTTTTGGCGTATGAGTTCCAAAGTTCTTTTGCCAAGCAAGCATTTTCTTGAACTTAGAAACAATTCGAAATGTTTCACAAAAAACCGGTATGACCGGGGTTAGTTAAACTTTTCCGGATTGTTCGTTCCCACTCCCTCTTTTCGTGGTTCACGTGTTTAATTCCTACCGGTTTATCTTGCTTGCCATGAAGCCGGGTTGCGGACAGCAGCAGAGTCGAAGATTCCGGTAAGTTCAACACGTTACTAAACCAGAAAGAAAAAACGTTCACTAAGCAACCGGTAAACTGAAAAAATAAACATATTACATGCAATTTCGATAGAGGCAGTCCCCGAGATTCATTCGAGGTGCCGGCATCTTTTGTTCATAGCGAATAAGGTACGAAAAAGAACTCCTTACATTACCGGGGTTGATAGTGATGGGCGTGGCCAACGAGCCCACGGCGGCCTGCAGCAGGGTTGGCGCCGGTGGCGCGGTAGTGGTGCCGGGATGATCCCGTCGCGCTCCGTTGGAGGCTTTGCGATGCGCCCGAACTTGGCAGGCCCAGCACCCTCCTCAGCTGGCGCTTCGCCAGCGCCTCCTGCGCCGGCCATCATCGCCTCGACGCTGCCGGCGGCGCGGTCGGAGCGCAACCCGCGAGTTGATGAAGATCTTGGCGAGTCCGGCGCCACCAACACCGGCGAGGGGTACTGGCGCTCCCTGACGGTGCCGAGGTAGACGTGGTGGCTGCCGAACTCGATGATGCTGCCGTTCTTGGGGAACTTACCGCCGTTGGCAAAGCAGCCAATGTTGTCGTTGATGAAGTCCGTCGAGAAGACGCGATCGACGAGCGCAGTGACGACACGCTCGCCGGAGATGGTGAGGAGGCCCGCCCGAATATGAACTCCAACAAGCGCCGCTGCTAGCCCCACGGTGGGCGCCAACTGTCGTCGTGGTGAACAGACAGATGCCATAGGATGGCTAAGGTTGGGGCCGAATGTGCGCTAGAGGATTCGGGGGAGGGTTTCCGGAAGGATAGCCGATATCTTTCCTAAGAAGAATTTGGCCTTGGCCAGAGGAAGAAGAAGAAGAACACTCAAGCGATTTCTCCCTCAGATCTTTCTATTCCTTGAACACAAGCGATTACAAGTTTCTGGGTATGAATCTCTAGCTGAACGTAGATGATAGAACGTACCCGTGCAAGGGTGTGCCCCCTCTCCTTATATAGGGGAGAGGGTGGCTTACAGGGGAAGGAACCCTAGGAAACCCTAATAGCATCTTTGAACAGACAAACTACTTTACAAAGCCACTTTGGCTACCGGTGACGCCGGTATCTCTTTAATCAGGGGCGCCGACCTCATCCGGTACCTTTTACGTCACCTTCTGCTTTAGGCGTCAGGGCTTCGTTTAAAGCTGAAGTGCTTCGCTCATCCTTGTCCTCTAGCTCTGGAGAGAATCTTTGACCAGCCTTGTCGACGTGCTACAGTGTAGCCTGTACCGGTATTCCGGTATCTTCTTAGCCGGTGCCGGTATACCCCTCTTGGGGTACCGGCACGATTCACTTCGCATAGAGCCAACTCTTGTTAGCCGGAATAACCTTTAAACCGGTATCTTGATGGCTCAAACCATCCGGTTTGGCATGCCTTTGGCATACCGGGGGCCATCCCCCCAACAAGTCCCTAGGGTAGGCTGCCCGCACAGAAATAGGATGTGCTCATCTGTGTGCCTCCTCTCGGGTTCTCCCACTCCCGTACCCCAAGTGCCGCCGCCGAAAAGGATTCACCACCGCCTCTCGACCACGCAGGCCAAGCCGACTTCCCCGTCCACAGCAGCACCACCGTCCCCTTCACCGCCCGACTCTGATCCCCAAGCCGTGGCTGCTGCAGAAAGGATCTGGTGGCCATTAAGGAGCTCAACGCCGGTGTTTCTTCCACGCCGTCGAACACCCACTACAGGATTTCACTGGATCTCACTGGTGCGGGCGTCATCGAGGTCATGCCACTAGCATGCTCGTCGCCCCTTGGTCCCCTCCACAACTCCACCATCGTCACCCATGGCCCTCCACGGTGTGGCCCACATGTCAGTGACTACAGGCGCCCAGCTCGCGAGCCAGCCCGAGCCATACTGAGTTTTCATCGAGCTCGAGCCGAGCCTATTTTTCAAGCTCGTGGAACAAACAACCAGCCCGAGCCGAGCCCATTTGAATCGAGCCAAAAGCAGGCTCGCACCGAGCCTAGCCCGAGCTGGCTCGTGTCTACCCTTAGGGGAGATGCAGCAGGTGTTGCGGCACAGATCAAGGACCTACCCTCAGTCTATTGGCCATCGCTGCTATCCATCGGTGGCATGCCATCGCCAACGTAGATAAGGGACCTGGCCGCTGCCACCCAGCGCAGCAGGAGGAGATCCGCCGCCGCCACCACACGGGCTTTGCCCGGTGGCGCCATCGGTGGCGGTGGGTGGGTAAGGGTTGGGGGAGGTTGGGTGTGGGAGGGTTGGGGGAGGTTGGATGCCGGAGCCATATTTACAATACATGTTAGATACAACTGGTTTATATAGGACCATACCATATACCTACACTATTGATAGCTCGAAATTTAGCACTATTTTACTAAGGTTTTTAAGTATACTATTACTCATATTGTCACTCATTTCATGCTCCAGCTAGATACACCTATGCCTATTTTGCATACTTACGAGTTCTTGTTCATTTTCATATGAGCTTCGCATATTTAGTAGTTTTAGTAAGATTTTATTATGTTTCCCTTGTGTCTTTGACATGTATTCAGGTGTTATTGGAGATCATGGAAAAAGGGAGCAAAAGGGACCAAGAGGGTACAAGATGGGAGAATTACAGGCACCAGGCTTAGCCATGTAAGGTGTAGGAAAAGTGATATTTTTCCAACATATTATATTTAAGTTCTAAGGCCATGGTGTTGTAGCCCTCGTCCATACGAGTCCAACGAGGCGAAGAACACCTCATTCAGAGTCTGGATAAAGAAATAACGAGCAAAATACGAAAGCGTCTAAAACTTTAACGACCATCGATACGGGCAGCCCCGACCATACCGTACGGCCGTACTGGGCTCCGTCGGGTCCGTTTCGTCAAACGGAACAACATTTGCGAAGGCCCGATGGGCATATTCGGCCCCAGGCTCCGTCGGTTCACGAAACCGACCTCCACCGCATATATAAAGAGGGGAGGAGGCAAGGAGAGGCACCACTTCATCCACGCCCAAGGGGGCGGAGCCCTGCTGCTCCGCCGCGCCGCCGTCGCCATCTCCGCAGCCGCCGCCTCCATCACCATCTCCATCAACACACATAAGAGGAGGATGAGGCTAGGATCTTGAAGGGCAACGCATCAATCTCCGTCATCAACACCAGCATCAACGTCTTCACTGTGATCCCCTTTGTATACTTGTTTGTGATCCGAACTCTATTCGGATTTACACTTGTATGCAATTCTACCTTCATATTCATATTGCCATGATGTTGATACCCTTCATGTATGAGTAGTCCCTTTGTTCTTGGGGAGATATGGAGAAACCCTAGTAATATTATGATGTGAAATAAAGATGTTTTATACCTTTGATCAATGAATGTGTGTTAGTTCTCTTCTTGATGTTATGTGAAGTGCACCACATAATATTTGCATTATGGACAAGGAGGGAACTACCCTTTGAAGTGTGGTAGAGTGAACGGCGGGAAGTGACATTACCATATCGGCGCTCTAACACATGGATGAGGGGGATAAGGAGGGATTCACTAAGCTCATATCGATAACCATGGGGTAAAACCCTTAATAGCAAATAGTCAATATGTGGCTTGCAGAAAGCTGGCTGCTATGGTTATTTAGAAAACTGTTTCTACTAATCTTGTCTTCCAGGATGTCTATTAGAGAACTTATGCAACTTGCAATGGAGGAGAAGGGATACGATGAATTCCTAAACATGGCTGCTCAAGAAGAGGACGACGTCTACAACAAAGAAGAACACATAACCACTAATGAGGCGCAGGTATACAAGATGTATCATCAAATAATATGCTGTGCTCACACATTATGTTCTTCTTATCAAATAATATGTCCTCAATGTATGTGTGCCTGTCATTTTCGCTTTCAATATTTTAATACTTATTATGATTCCGTGGAGTCTTTCCATAGTAAAGATGCTAATAGAGAATTGATAGAGTATGTTCTTTATGAAGGTGCCCATGAGCTACTCCGAAAAATTATGATACTTATGATGAGTAGTGATGATAAATATTTACGAATGGCATACGAAACCTTATAATATTTTGTTGAGTATTGCCAGGAAAATCTTAGTGATAATGCACTTGTGATAAAGAATAAGGAACATTGCAAACTTGTAGTTCCCGAAAATAACCATTTGCAGGATTCACAAGATAAAGAGGAGGAACACCAAAAAGGTGAGATTGACAATGAGTTGCACACTACAAATTCTATGGTTCTTAATGATGCATCTCTCTTTAGTGATGATTTTTGTAATGCTAAAACTAAACATAATTTATATGCGGAGGCCTTGTGCCTAGATACTCATGAGGAGAGCATTACTAATGATGAACTGGAGATAGAACCTTGCTATGAATCTTTCGATGCTAATATGCAGGAACAAATTTCTTATGCGAAAGAAGAATACTATGAAGTGTTCCCCTACAAGGAAAGCCAAGGTAAAGATTTAAAATTTATTCATGAATCCCTAACCTTTTTGTTGCAGCCACATAAGAAGGCATGCTCACCATGCTTAGTGCATCCACACTCACTTGAAAGCGAGAACCTATTCATCTACAAGATGCCGATGCACCGCAAGAGGGTACGACTCCGATCGTACTCCACTATGAGATGCTCCAGACCTCATGAAGGTAAAATCTATAATTCAAAGTTCATCTTTTGAAATAATAATGGAGCATCAAAGCCTATCTATATGGCTTTAAAGAAAGCGCTTCCCGGGAGGCAACCCGGAAGTTATTAGGTGTCTTTCCTAATTTTTTGTCTTGAGTATAGTTGCATTGGAACTTTTATATATGCATGATTTTCTATTAGAGTTGGCTTGGGACTATTTCAAAAGGTAGAATTGATCATTGATGAAATCATGTGTTGCATATCCTGGTTAAAATTTTCCTACAGAATATATGCATGCGTTTTTGGATGCTGGACTAATGTTTCAGGTCCTTCGTGAATTTTCGGAGAAGAATGAATGGTTTTTGAGACTCCAGGGAGTTTAACGGGCACCGGTACGGGCGCATCTACCTATACCACCTGCCCGTACCACTCCTACGAAGCAATGAAGAAACCAATAATTTTTCCAGAGAAGTGGCTATAAGTTTAGCGACCGTCGGTACGGCGGGACATGGCCGTACCGCGCGCCCGTACCAACTTCACCACACGATGCACTGATTCGAAGAAATTTCCAGTAGGAATAGCGAGCATCAGTACGAGCACATTTACCCATACCACCCGCCCATACCGGGAGGCGACAGAATGCAATAAGGATAGGTATACCAAACAAAATCGAACTTTTTTTACAAGTTAATGTTAGTAGAGTACCTTCTCCATGTTCTATTGCATCTTGTTTTAATGCATCTACCTTTGAAACTCCCTAGCCTATAATTCTCTGTAGTGTTTCATGTCTCTTTTTGTTTTTTTGTTTTCACGGTTGGGTGAATGAACTCCGTTCATACACCGAACTATTTGCTTTTTACTTCGTGTGTTATTTTCGCAGGGACTTGAACCTTGTGTGGGAACATAGAAGGTGTGTGCTAACCATTCAAACGTCCACACTGGCGACTTGGTTGATTCAACTCAACGCTTCAACAACAAGTGTATAGTAAATCCTTCCAACTCGAACCTTGCTCAATAAATTTCTAGTAGCAAGTTTTCCGCCTTAAGCGGGACTTCTCATTTTTAATTAAGCACATAGGTCTGCACACTTGTGTCTCATATGTTGTCTCATTTACACTTTATCAAATCCAAGAGTTTGTACAACTCTTAGACTTAGTTTGTTGACTTAAGCGTGGTGCTTAGGTTGATGAACTGACCTCATGAGACTTATGCTTTTATCACTTGTGATCTAACCCCGTGCTTCCAAAAGAACAAAAATATTTTGTTTTCTTTTTAAGTTTTCAAGCAGGTTCTCGAGGAAGGAAATCACCATGCCATACCAAAAAAGGTTCATTGAAGCAAAGATTCTTGTCCAATGAAAGAGAGGTCATTCGCACCGCAACGGTAAAAGTGCATCACCCTTGCTTTAATCAAGCTTGGGGAGGTAACCACTTCCCACACTCTCTTTTGAAAACTGCATTTTCTCTTTTATTTTGGTGATATATTTAAATTTGGTTCTTGCAAGAGCCTAGCTTGGGGAAGTTACTTTAGCATGTGTAGGACCATGTGCAATGCTCTCATTTAATAAAATTTGAACAAGCATGTATCCCGCTATTTTTGATTGACTTGCTTGAGTAAGTTATGTTTCGTACTTATATAAGGGATGCACTTGCTTTTTGTTAATCTCCATAAGAGCGGAGTTAGAGCTTTGATGCACCATGTTCAAGTCTTTATCCAGCTTGATAAAATACAGTAAGAAAAAGTTTTCAATAATGACTTATGTAATGATCAACTGTTTTAAGAGTTTAACCATGAAGATATTCAACCCCGTAGATACGATGATAGGAGTTGTTGGATGGAATTGAAACTTAGTGGTAGTTGAGACACATGCCAAGATGTAAGGTTGTGAGTAAATATGAGATATTGCTTTACGCGTGTAAACATATAAATTAATGTATGATATTGCTTTACGCGTGTCAACATGACTGTTGTGCACACTCTCATGACTTTTGCTTGGAAACTGTCAAAGGAATCCAAAAATATCACTTCTCGAGTCTTGGCATGGACTCGCTACTATTAGATGAATATTCTTAAAAGACAATGAATAGATAGTAAGTGTTTTGATAACCTTGATTTATTGATGTGGGTGTTAATGAAACACTCCGTTGTTATGCTTCTTTTCACATGATCTATTACTCTTAATATACGAACATAAAAAAAGAGTGGAATAGGAGGATCACAAGTTTTATTTCAAGGTAGATTTACTTTTGACATGAGGCATAGAAGTTGTAAGTGATCTCTTATGGACCAACACAACTGAATTGGTGCTTCCTTGTATGATTATGTTACATCTTACTTCTAGCTTGGGGAAGTATAGGATATCACCTCATACTTGTGAGTCTTTCTACCCAAGTTCATTTCTTGCTATTATTCTTTTTCACTTTGTCACTCGAGGGCAAGTAACAGCTAAGCTTGGGGAAGCTGATAGCTCGAAATTTAGCACTATTTTACTAAGTTTTTTAAGTATACTATTACTCATATTGTCACTCATTTCATCCTCCAACTAGATAAACCTATGCCTATTTTGCATACTTACGAGTTCTTGTTCATTTTCATATGAGCTTCGCATATTTAGTAGTTTTAGTAGGATTTTATTATGTTTCCCTTGCCTTTGACATGTATTCTGGTGTTATTGGACATAATGGAAAAAAGGAGCGTAAGGGACCAAGAGGGTACAAGATGGGAGAATTACAGGCACCGGACTTAGCCATATAAGGTGTAGGAAAAGTAATCTTTTTCCAACATCTTATATTTAAGTTGTAAGGCCATGGTGTTGTAGCCCTCGTCCATATGAGTCCAACGAGCCGAAGAACACCTCAATCGGAGTCCGGATGAAGAAATGACGAGCAAAATACGAAAGCGTCTAAAAGTTTAACGACCATCGGTACGGGCAGCCCCGCCCGTACCGTATGGCCATACCGGGCTCCGTCGGGTCCGTTTCGTCAAACGGAACAACATTTGTGAAGGCCCGATGGGCATATTCGGCCCTAGGCTCCGTCGGTTCGCGAAACCGACCTCTAGTGCCTATATAAAGAGGGGAGGAGGCAAGGAGAGGCACCAGTGAAAGTGCATGGAGCCCTATGTGTGGTTTTGGTAATTGATGACAATCCCTATGGATTAATGTTTGCATTGAGTTATATTTGTAGGAGTTGTCCATAGGCAATGCTTGAACCATATGTTGGCTTCAAGGTTGCAATAAGAAGAAATTTATGAAGAATATCAAGTATCAATTATGTCTTGAAGATGAAGATGAAGTGAGCACTCAAGTTTAACTTCAAGACATCAACATGATGAAGAATGAATAAATGAAGTGCAAGTTCAAGATGAGCCATCTCGAAGAGATCATTTGCTTGAAGCTTGCCATCCATATGGTGATCACGGATATGTGAGGATGTGCCAAAGAAGAAGCTCTCCCATGGTGGATTACGGGGGAGTAATCCACAAGACTTCATCAAGCAAGTACTATCAAGAAAGGCGTTCCATCTTATTGCAGTCAAGATCGTCATCATCGAGCTCAAGAGCAACGCACAAGGTTAAGGTTTGCTCTTGATAGGTTTTCTTTCTTACTGGTCTCATGGTGTAGTTGGAGATCGGTTTATAGTTTAGTTGATGTACTATCAAGAGGGCTCTCGAGTGAGTAACTCGATCGTATCCTTCGGAGAGCTCAAACCTTTGCATCCTTGTATCATCTTTCTTGGTTTTTATTTGGATCATATTCTCATGACAAGCTCTAGATCATCGAGAACGGATTTTGCACGGGAAACTTGTTGTGTTTTCAAGGATGGATGTTTTACCGGTTTGTCTTTTATAGATAGGTCAAACATTTTATCTTTTGTTTCTATCCTCCCCTAATGGACTATGATTTTTCCCTGCATGATCTTGTAGAGCTTGTTAGTAGCTTCAAAACGAGCCCAAGATCATCAAAATCGGAGTCCGGATGCTCAAGTTATGGTCTTTCTTGTTTTGTTGTTTCTGCCAGTTTTCAGGGTGGCGGAATATCCGACCCTAGTGGGGGGGGGCGGATTTTCCGGGGGCGGATATTTCAAATAATCCGGCCCTCGAAAAATGGCTAAGGACCTAAGGAAAAAACCCCCACCCCCGGATATTTGGCCGAATATTTCATCCCGGGGGCCGGATATTCCGGCCTGGGGCGGATTTTCCGGCCCGAGAAGACCTAAACGGTCATATTTCGTGGGGGACCTATAAAATGCCCCCTTCTTCCTCCTTGGGCTTGTCACTACTCATATTCTATCTCCTCCATTGTTGTTCTTGAGTAGCTTGCTCTATCTCCCAATCCCTCCATGATTCTTGCCCCCATTTGAGGGAAAAGAGAGAGGAGCTCTAGATCTACATTTCCACCAATCAATATCCTCTCTAAGTGAGGGGAACTCACTAGATCTAGATCTTGGAGTTCTTTGTGTTCTTCTACTTTGTTCTTCCTCCCTTATTCCCCCAATAGCTTTTGTAGCTTTGTTGGAATTTGGGAGTGAAGGATTTGCCATTGCATTTGGTGCATCGGTTTGAGCTTTCCACGGTGATTCGTGGAAGTGAAAGTGAGAAGGTTTTTCCTCTTGGCTTCTTGGAACCCTATGTCTTTGTGGTGTTCTTGGGGTCTCCAATTAAGTTGTGGAGATTGCCTCAAGTTTGTAGCTTTGTGGCTTAGTGGTGTTCTTGGGGGCTCCAATTAAGTTGTGGAGATTCCTCAAGTGCAAGGCCTTTGTGGCAGAATATTGGGAGCATCCAATTAAGTTGTGGAGTTAGTTGTGGAGTTAGCCCCAAGCTTTGTGCGGGTTCGGTGACCACCCTAAGGTTCCATAGTGTATCGAGGACATCCCTTTTGGTGGGAATTCTCGAGGAGAATACGGTGAGGCCTTCTTGGTGTTTGGAGTGACTTGTCCTCCACACCGCTCCAACGGAGAGTAGCACTCGCAAGAGTGTGAACTTCGGGATACATCGTTGTCTCCGCGTCACCTCGGTATTACTATACCTGAGCTCTTTACTTATGCACTTTACTTTGTGATAGCCTTGGTGCTTGAAGTTATATATCTTGCTATCACATAGTTACTTGTATTGCTTAGCATAAGTTGTTGGTGCACATAGGTTAACGCAAGTTATATAAGTTTTGTGCTTATCAAATTAAACAGTAGTTTTATTCCACATTTGTTAAGCCATATTCGTAAAAGTTTTAAACCGCCTATTCACCCCCCCTCTAGGTGGCATCCGTGTACTTTCAATTGGTATCAGAGCCCGGTCTCTCATTTTAGGCCTCACCGCCTTGAGAGTAAGGATGTCGGCTAGAGATTTAGTGCATGATCACACTTTTATATTCGATGGCACAAATTATGATGTTTGGAAAATTCGCATGCTTAGTCTTCTTCGGTCCATTGACCCTCATATGGAGCGAATTGTAGATATAGGTTTTTCTCCTCCGATGGATTCCCAAAATCTATCTTTAGAACATGAGAAAATTTTATATCTCAATGCTCAAGCTTCTAATGTGCTTGTTCATGCTTTGAGCAATATAGATATTTTTGCAATCTTGCGTTCCCAGAGCGCTCATGATTTATGGACAAAGCTTCGAGAAAAATATGATGTGTCCAACATTATTGAGGATGGTTCTATTCCCTATACTTTCGGCCGTAATGAATTTTCATCCACTTCACCAAAGTTTTGCAAGACACAAGGAAAAGCCATGGTGAGTGGTGATGAACTATGCAATGTTGATAGTGTGATTAATCTTTATGATACTTCATCTCTATCTCATTGTAATGCTTCATCTTTGGACTTAAACACCTCTAGCACAATAAATGATTCACATGCTTGTGTTCATAGTCCTTGCATACCATGTGTTAAATGCTTATCTAAATGCCATGGTGATATGCTTGCTATTTATTGTCGCCATAATATAAATGCTTCTATTTCCTCTAGTTGTTGTGTGTCTAACAATGTAGAGGAAACAGAAGAATTCATTATCAATGACAAGATCTTGAATGGAGCTTCAAGTAGCTCGTCTTCTCCATCATCTCAAGTTTCTCACATATGCCTTATGGTTAGGGCCTCTACGGTATCTCATACCTCGGAAGCTAATATTCCGCATGATGATGAAGATGAAGTACATGGAGAAGAAGAGGATTTGATCGCCTCTTTACATGATATGGGTGAGTTTGTCTTTCGTGCTCTTCGCAACAATAAAATTGCTCGCACTAACTTTGTTAAAATCTTAGTTGTTGCTATTGAGAGCCAAAAACTAATTGAGGAGCATGAAAACACCATATCAACAAGAGGTACTCTTGAGTGTGAGTATGCCGATGAAATAGCTTCTATAAAGAATGAACTTGAAGAAGAACAAACCACCAAAGAATCTCTTGAGGAGACCTTTTCTCTAGAATTGTCTAGAATAAAGGAAAACCATGATAGAGATCTTTAAGTGGCAAATGATTTGAAGCTAAAAAATGATAAGCTTGTGTTTGTTAATGCTATACTCCTTGAGGATTTTGAGAAACTCAAAAATAGCTCAAGGGTCATTGAGAGTGCGCTCACCAAACTCACCGAGTCACATGAGCAACTTAAAGCTTCATATCTAAGAGATAATTCCAACTTGCATTCTCCTATTGCTATTAATGATGATGCTTGTGCTACTAACTCTACATCTTGTGAAGAATCCATTTTGAAGGAGAATGTTGAGCTAAGGGCTCAACTTGAATTGCTAACTAGCAATTATGGGATTTTGGAAGAAAGTCATGCAAAGCTCTCTAGCTCCCATGATGATCTTCTAGTTTCCCATGATAGGCTAAAGTTAGCTCATGAGGCTATCATGTCAAAGGTAACATCTTGTGACCCTCATGTGGATACTAGCACTAATTCTCAAAATGCTATATTGCCATGTGCGAGTCCTATTAATTCATCTACTCATAGTATTGCAAAATCTTGTGATGAATTATCTTCCTTCCCTTGTTGCTCTAACAATGAAGTTTCTACTTCCTCTAGTATTTGTGTTGTTACTAACCATGTAGAGGAAATCAAAGAGCTCAAGGCTCAAGTCACTTCCTTGAAGAATCACTTGAAAAAGAGTCATGAAGGGAAAAGCAAACTTGACAAGATGTTGAGTGTGCAACAATCCCTCAATGATAAGAGCGGAGTTGGATTTATCTCCAACAACAAGAAGAAGTCCAAAAGCTCCAAGAACAAAAAGGGCCAAGTACAAGTCAAAGACCCGGCCAAGATTACTTGCTTCAAGTGCAAAATTGAAGGGCTTCATGTTAGATCTTGCCCATTAAAGAAGAAACCTCTTAGTGAGAAGCAAGAAGGCATGCAGCCTCAAGTTCAAGGCCATGCCCAACCTCGGGTTGAATAAAGGCCACTTCCCAAGAAGAATCAAGCTAATGCTCCCATTGTGGAGAAACCTATTGAGAAGAAGGAGAAGAGAAGAACTTGCTACATATGCCGTGAGAAGGGCCACATCTCCTCCTTTTGCACTATTGGTACCTCATCCAACCCTACCATCATTGATGATTTTTATTCTCTTAGGAAGGATGAGGTTGGCAATGTGTTTGCCAAATATGTTGGTGCTCAAAGTGGTGTCAAGAAAAGAACCATTTGGGTTGCCAAGCCTATTGTGACTAACCTCATAGGACCCAACTTGGTTGGGGACCAACAAGCTAAAACTTGATCAATAGGTGGTGATTGGAGGGCATTGAAGACTTGGCTACATCATGAAGAAATAAGGGACCTTCATAATTTATATTCTCTCAAGCCAAGTCATTTGGATTATCTCATTTATATCATAGATCCAATGTTCCTCCTTGCGGTAACATCTGCTCAACTTATTTACATTGAAAGTTACTCGCCCCTTTGCATGTGTTGGTTTGGTACCTTGCATATGCTTGTATATGTTGTGCTTCCTACTTGCTTTATCTTGAGAAATCAAGTCTATGTATGTTAGGTTGTGCACCATGTATTTGTGTTTGTGTTGGAGCCTCTTTGCATCTTGTTGTATCTTATATGGCTCTTGTGAGTGATTAATGAACTATCCCATTTTGGGGGAGTAATATGCCCTTGGGAATGTCACAACCCTAAAGATGTGTGTACATGAGGAATGCCACTTAGAGTTGATATTGCAAGTTTATCTAGTCTATGTGGTATGCCATCCTCATGAGAAATTCAAATTCTATACTGTCCTTTAATGATCTCTTGTTGGTTCTTTGTTGCCTCTTGTGAAAATAAAATCTTTATCACATTATGGGGGAGTATTATGCTTTGTGTGTAGTACAAGCCATGGAAATGTGTATACTTGAGGTTGTGTCACATAGTAGTGATATTGTAAATTATCTTGCTCCTATGTGACATGTTTGCTCAAACATGTTCCAATTTGTTTAAATGGCTTCATTGCTAATATCTTTGTGGATCTTGTTTGTGAGAACCTTTCTTGGCATGGTTTTCCACAATGTGTTTCTCAATATCATTTTTTGGAAATCATGTGCTTCAAGTTATGCTATTCATCGCTTTGTATGGTCGTGTAAATAATTGAAGCTATTAAGAAACTCTCTTTGCATAATGGTTAACTCTTATCTTTCACCATATGCTTTCTTGTTGTAAATATGATCTTAGGTATACTTACAAACTACCACCGGGAAATATTTCCTAATACCTGTTGTCCTAGGACAATTGGCAATCTATTATGAGATAGATATTTATTGATCATATTTACATTGGCTCTTGTGTTTAATTGCCTTATGTATTTCCATGAATTTGTTGTGCTTTTATTCCCATGTGTCTTCCTTGCATCTTATTGATCTAATTTGCCTATTTGAACTTTCTTAGCATTTTTAGTAGTTATAGGTAGCGTGATGATCCTAGTTTTGTGCATTTTGTATTCATATGCAAAATCCTAGATAATGCACTAATATTGGGGGAGCTCTCTTATATTTGTTAGAATGCTTAACATCTCTTCATCATTATCAAGAATTTTGTTTTGGGAGACAAACCTTTTCTTTTTGGTACTTTGTGCCATCATAAAAAGTGTTGAGGGTTTGATTTATTTGGAACCTTGCTCTCTTGGGAGTTGGTTATCTCATTCCTTTGTTTTTGGGTTTAATTAGCTTCTTATAATGAGATAAGTCTTTGGAGTCAGTATTGTGTTAATTTAATTGTTTGATATAATTTGGACAATCATTGTTTCTTGATTTAATTGGTGTTTTGTCCTTCCTTTGGTTCTTGAATGTATTGTGCATGCATATTTAATATATGTATATCTTATGGCATGTGTTACTTTCTTTGATCCAATATATAGGGTAAACTCCATCAAATCCTAATTTGGCTAAGATGTGCATGAAATTTAATTTCATATCTATATGTACATAGTTATGTGGAGTTTGTCCTATATGTTGTAGTGTGTCTAACTACTTCGGACCCAATTAGTTTGGGACCATATTGTACTTACCTTTGTGTTAGGTACAATGGAGATGCATTGGATGCTTGTCTCACTCTTAGGAAGAAGTGGTGACTCAATGGTAATTTGAGGCAAGCTATGATGGTCGACGAACTCATATCTACTACATCTACACCAATGCTATCTCGGTAACAAATATCTTCTCATGCATATTTTTCTAGCATCCAACTGTGTGGTTGCATCTTGGCATGGAACTCTTGATTTGCAAATATTGTGCTTCTTGCAAAGGTCTTAGTGTGAACCTCTTTGTTGCAAATATGAGTAAATTTAGATGAGTGCATATGTTGGGAAGTATATAAAATCATGTTCATGATTCACCCATCCCAAATATGTCTATCTAGCAATTTATTGCATATCAATTACTCAAGTTTCTCACATGAGCAACATTGATGAAAGTGCAAATTGAGTTATTTGTTTTGGTATCCTTTTTTTGTGAAACTTGTTGCTCTTCTCAAAGCATCTCAACTATCTTCTTTCCCTTGTTGATATTTGTGATGTCTTTGATGTGTTTGTGCTTGATATTGAATCGAAGTTGTTGTTTATCAGGTGCGCGACCAGCGCTCCCGGTGGGAGTAGCCCCCGAGTCTATGGGCTAGTGCTTGCAGCTGCGCATAGACTCAAGTTGTACCACTCGAAGAACATGAGAAAGATATCAATGTTTTTCTCTATTGGGTGGGCGACCAGCGCTCCCGATGGGAGTAGCCCCCGAGTCTATGGGCGGGTGCTTGCAACCGTGCGTAGACTCAAGTTGTACTAGTTGAAGAACTTGATGTTTGATGTCGATGCTTTCGAATCCTTTCCATCTTTCGATGCTTTTAGATTTATTGGGTTGTACAAGAGTATAGTCTCGAAAGAAGCCGGAGAATTGAATGTACGTAAGGGATGAAGTAACGAGCCCGGATTTACTCGATGAGTCGAAACCGGTTAACTATCGAAGCAAAACAACGTTACCCTACACAGATTCGCGTCCTCGGGCTCGAACCTGGATTGCTAGAACCTTCGGGTCCATTCCTATTATTAACGAAGCTTTCATCTTTTATCGGGTGCGTGACCAACGCTCCCGATGAGAGTAGCCCCCTAGTCTGTGGATGACTATGAAGTAGTTATGTATAGGCTATAAATTGCCGAATCGAATATCGTAGTTTCCTTCGAGTTCTGATAATAGTCGGGTGTTGTGTGGCAACTGCTGCTGCGTGCTAGTGTTCGGGCTCTGCTTCAATTATAATCGACAGGTTGGAGGCGGGCACCGATGCAGACCTACAAGCTCGGGCCAATCGAAGGGCAGGAGGGTCGAATTAATTTGTCGATTGATCGCGCAGGTGACGTACTTTTTGTATGTAATTGATAGAGCATCTCGTCATCTGCAGCCCCAAGTGTTCGGGTGTGCTGTAAATCGAGGCAGTTTTCATCATATAGCCGATGTAATTATTGCTGAGCTAATTCTTTTTGCGTTGAAGACTTATCGATGGCGATGCCCATGAGAACGGATGAACTGCACTATCGATTGACCCATGGTAAAGCTTATCGTGAGAACGACGTGTTACATAGAGCCGTTTTTTGGTATAATTGTTAAGCAGCAGCCCCTGGGTAATCGGGTGAGCCACAGACTCGTGGCTCAAATATCGTGAAGACGACATTTTGGCTCGGAGCCGTGGTATAGTTTGTATGGCGCCGGCGGCAACTTTTGAGTGATCAAGTCATGTTCAAGCTCGACGGACCCGTAGCAATCTTATCACGTAAATGATGCATTATGCGTAGTCGTATTTAATTTTCAATTGTATCGGCAGCAGCACCCGAGTCATCGGGTGAGCCATGTGCGTGATGGACTCGTAGCCCAAGTATCGTGAGAATGACGTTTTGGCATGAGCCGTTGTTATTATATAAGTTTTGTCGGCTGCAACCCCCGAATGTTCAGGTGCGCTACAGGCTTCGACAGACTCGTGGCTTAATTATCGTGTAAACGATGTTTTGGCGTGGAGCCGTAGGTTTATGTATTTATCATCGGCAGCAGCCCCCGAGCATCAGGTACGCTGCAAGCTCGACGGATCATAGCGCTTGTTATCGTGAATACGATGAATCGCCTGGAGCCCTATGTTTTCGTGCAGAGAACTTATCGACTGCAGCCCCCGAGTATTCGGGTGTACTTTCTGGTAATCAATAGTTTCTAAGGTTTTATGGCAATTTATCGTGCATATGATGTTTATTTTGAAGACCAGCGCTCCCGATGGGAGTAGACGTTGTAGCCGAAGATCTTCTGGTGTGTCCTACGGAACAGAGCAATAGTTGTATAAACTAGAACTTTATTGAGTAACTGTAACTGATGTACATGTCGTCTTGCTATGGCTGAGAAGCCTTATGGAACGAAGTAAGAGAAAAATCCTAAACATAGAATCGTCGTAGCTGCGCAACATTCCATGGGTTGCTCTCCTCCAATCCTGGTGAAGTGTTTCTGATGTGGTAAGCGCCTCCTAGGATGACTTTGGTGACGATGTAAGGTCCCTCCCATGGAGACTCTAGCTTCAGGTGGCCTTTTTGTTTCAGCCGCAAAACTAGGTCACCCTTGGCGAAGCTTCGGGTGCGTACCCTTCGACTGTGATAGTTGCGTATCGCTTGTTGGTACACGACCGTTCTGGCGAGAGCGATGTCGCGAGCTTCATCAACTAGATCCACAGCGTCTTGGAGCGCTTGTGTAGATGTTTGCTCGTTATACGCGATGACCCGGGGTGCTTCGAATCGAACATGGGCAGGCAGAACAGCTTCGGCTCCGTGCACCAGGAAGAAGGGTGTGTACTGCATTGATCTATTTGGGGTGGTGCGCAAGCTCCATAGTAGCGATGGCAACTCTTCCACCCACGTGCCAGCTGTCTTTGTGAGACGCTTCTTTATCCCGTCGCAGATTAGACCGTTTATCTTCTCCACCTGACCATTGGTTTGAGGGTGTGAGATCGAGGTGAAGCTGAGTTTGATGCCAAGTCTTTCGCAAAATTTATGGAAAACGTTGGAGGCGAAGTTGCTTCCATTGTCCGTGATGATGTTGTGCGATACACCGAAGTGGCAAGTGATGCCTTTAAAGAACTTGACAGTTGTGGCAGCCGTTTGACTCGTGACTGGTATTGCGTCTATCCACTTGGTGAACTTGTCACCAACGACCAGGAGATAAGTATGACCTCCTGGCGAAGATTTCGGCATTGGTCCAACTTGATCGAGTCACCACTGCGCGAACGGCCACGCGAGAGGTATCGTCATCAGGTCCGTGGCTGGAGTGTGTGGTTTTGGCGCGAAGCCCCGAAAGGGTTCGCATTTCATGACCAGATCCCTAGCATCTTTGGCTGCTGTTAGCCAGTAGAATCCAAATCTGAAGGCTTTGGCGACAAGTGGTGGCCGCAAGTGCCTTCGTGTATCTCTCGTAACAGAGCTTTTCCATCTTCGAGTGCGATGCACCGTTGAAATATGCCTGATATAGTCCTTTTGTAGAGCTCACCTGACACTACCATTTACGCTTTGGATCGGCGTACGATGCGCCGTGCCTCTGCTGGGTCTTCGGGTAATTACTGCCATAGTAAATATGCAAGAAAAGGCTGAGTCCAAACCGGTTCGAGGAGCAGAACCTGTTGGCTTGGACTGATGATGACGTTTTCGTCGACTTCGTCGGGCGCAGCCCCCAAGTTGGTAGTCGACTATGTAAGGGGTGCGGGAGGTTTGACATTGATGGAGCGTTGTTTGATTACTACATAGAAGACTCCGTTCGGAATTGCAGCCCATGTGGAGCCGATGTTTGCCAGAGTATCGACTTCTTCAATGCTGGCCCTGCCAATGTGCTTCAGTTCACAGCATTCGAATTTTCCTTCCATCAAGCGGTATATCTCACGGTAGGCGATCATGTTGTCGCTTACCGCATCGCACAGATTCATCGACTTCTGCACGATGAGGCTCGAGTCTCCGTAAATTTCCAGGCGTGTGGCGCCGCAGGCTTTTGCCATGCACATGTCGTGCAGCATGGCTTCATATTCAGCTTCATTGTTTGTCGGCGGCGGGAAATTCATCCGTAGCACGTACTTCATCTTGTCGCCTTGAGGTGATATGAAGACAACGCCAGCACCGGCGCCCATATTGCGCTTTGAGCCGTCGAAGTATATGGTCTAGGAACCCGATGTATCGGGAGCGGCCGACGTTTGTGACTGGATCTAGTCGACGAAGACGTCCGGGAGGACCTGCGATTTGATGGCTGTTCGATCGACGTAGGAGATATCGTGTGGCGCAAACTCGATGGCCCACTGGGATACTCAACCCGTACCATCTGGGTTGGTGACTATATTCTTCAGTGGAGCTTCGCTGACGATGATGATCGGGTGCTCTGCAAAGTAGTGTCGTAGATTACGTGTTGTCATCCATACGGCGTATGCCAGCTTCTGATGATGCGGGTACCACTGCTTGGCTGGGGTGAGTACTTCGCTAAGGTAATAGACAAGACGTTGTGCGCTGTGAACCTTCCCTGCCTCTTCACGTTCGACAACGAGTATAGTACTGACCACCTGGCTTGTGGTGGCGACGTAGAATAGCATCGGCTCTCTATCATGAGGGGTGATGAGGATTGGGGAAGTCGATAGGACTTTCTTGAGATTATCGAAAGCTTCCTGAGCTTCTGAGGTCCACTCGAACTTCTCTGATTTCTTCATCAAGTGGTAGAAGGGCAACACCTTTTCCCCTAGCTTGGCGATGGATCTGCTGAGAGCTGCCACCCGACCCGCCAATTTTTGCACTTGTCGTAGGTTTCTTGGCGGCTCCATGTTGAGGACGGGCTTGATCTTGAGGGGGTTGGCTTCGATTCCTCGGGCAGATATGAAATACCCAAGTACTTGGCCTCCAGGGACCCCGAAGAAGCATTTCTTCGGGTTTAGCTTGATCTTGTAGCGGTCGAGGTTGTCGAGTGTCTCCCGAAGATCGTCGATGAGCATGGCGGCGTCCGTGGTCTTGACGACGATGTCGTCAATATAGACCTCTATGTTCGTGCCGATCTGTTCTCCGAGGCATGCTTGCATGCATCACTGGTATGCTGCGTTCTTCAAACCAAAGGTCATGACGTTATACCATAAGATACCGTGTGGTCTTATGAACGCGGTTAGTTCCTGATCCTCTTCCTTCATCCTGATTTGGTTGTAGCCAGAGTAGGCGTCGAGGAAGGAGAGGCGCTCGCAGCCCGCCGTGGAGTCAACAATCTGGTCGATGCGTGGCAGCGGGAAGTGGTCCTTTGGGCAGTGCTTGTTGAGGCTGGTGAAGTCGATGCACATGTGTAGGACCTTCATGTCCTTCTTCGGCACCATAACTAGGTTGGCCACTGAAGGAGAACGTTGCATAGAAAACAAAATTTTTCCTACCGCGAACACGCAATCCAAGCCAAGATGCAATCTAGAAGACGGTAGCAACGAGGGGTTTATCGAGTCTCACCCTTGAAGAGATTCCAAAGCCTACAAGAGGAGGCTCTTGTTGCTGCGGTAGACGTTCACTTGCCGCTTGCAAAAGCGCGTAGAAGATCTTGATCACGATCGGTTCCGGCGCCACGAACGGGCAGCACCTCCGTACTCGGTCACACGTTCGGTTGTTGATGAAGACGACGTCCACCTCCCGTTCCAGCGGGCAGCGGAAGTAGTAGCTCCTCTTGAATCCGACAGCACGACGGCGTGGTGTCGGTGGCGGTGGAGAACTCCGGCGGAGCTTCGCTAAAGCTACACGGGAGATATGGAGGAGAGGGGGCGGCTAGGGTTTGGGAGGGGGTGGCCGGCCACTTCAAGGGGGGCGGCCAGCTTGTGGTCTTGGGGTGGCCGGCCCCCTCCCTTGGCCCCTCATTATATAGGTGGATCCCCAAGAGTTGGTCTCCAAGTCTTCGAATAAGACCCGAACCAAAAACCTTCCATATGGAGGGGAAACCTAGCCAAGCTAGGACTCCCACTAGAGGTGGGAGTTCCACCTTCCATATGGGGGGGTGGCCGGCCCCCTAAGGGGGAGTCCACTTGGGACTCCTCCCCCACTAGGGTTGGCCGGCCATGGAGGTGGAGTCCCATGTGGACTCCACCTTCCTTGGTGGTTTCTTCCGGACTTTTCTAGAACCTTCTAGAACCTTCCATAGAACCTTCCGCGACATTTTAATTCACATAAAATGACATCCTATATATGAATCTTATTCTCCGGACCATTCCGGAACTCCTCGTGATGTCCGGGATCTTATCCGGGACTCCGAACAAATATTCGAACTCCATTCCATATTCAAATTCTACCATTTCAACATCCAACTTTAAGTGTGTCACCCTACGGTTCGTGAACTATGCAGACATGGTTGAGTACTCACTCCGACCAATAACCAATAGCGGGATCTGGAGATCCATAATGGCTCCCACATATTCAACGATGACTTTTAGTGATCGAATGAACCATTCACATATAATACCAATTCCCTTTGTCACGCGATATTTTACTTATCCGAGGTTTGATCTTCGGTATCACTCTATACCTTGTTCAACCTCGTCTCCTGACAAGTACTCTTTACTCGTACCGTGGTATGTGGTCTCTTATGAACTCATTCATATGCTTGCAAGACATTAGACGACATTCCACCGAGAGGGCCCAGAGTATATCTATCCGTCATCGGGATGGACAAATCCCACTGTTGATCCATATGCCTCAACTCATACTTTCCGGATACTTAATCCCACCTTTATAGCCACCCATTTACGCAGTGGTGTTTGGTGTAATCAAAGTACCTTTCCGGTATAAGTGATTTACATGATCTCATGGTCATAAGGACTAGGTAACTATGTATCGAAAGCTTATAGCAAATAACTTAATGACGAGATCTTATGCTACGCTTAATTGGGTGTGTCCATTACATCATTCATATAATGATATAACCTTGTTATTAATAACATCCAATGTTCATGATTATGAAACTAATCATCCATTAATCAACAAGCTAGTTTAAGAGGCATACTAGGGACTTCTTGTTGTCTACATATCACACATGTACCAATGTTTCGGTTAATACAATTATAGCATGATATATAAACATTTATCATAAACATAAAGATATAAATAATAACCACTTTATTATTGCCTCTAGGGCATATCTCCTTCAGTCTCCCACTTGCACTAGAGTCAATAATCTAGATTACATTGTAATATACCTAACACCCATGGCATTCTGGTGTTGGTCATGCTTCGCCCTAGGGAGAGCTTTAGTCAACGGATCTGCTACATTCAGATCAGTGTGTACTTTGCAAATCTTTACTTCTCCATCTTCGATGTACTCGCGAATCGAGTGGTAACGTAGCTTGATATGCTTCAGCCTCTTGTGTGACCTTGGCTCTTGTGCATTGGCGATGGCACCCATGTTATCACAGTAAATGATTAATGGGTCCAATGCACTAGGAACCACACCGAGCTCTACAATGAACCTCTTCATCCATACCGCTTCGATGAAGCCTCGAAGCCGCTATGTACTACGATTCCGTTGAAGACTTCGCCACCGTGCAATCGCTTTCGAGCTTGCCCACCATCGCAAAGCACCATTCAATATAAACACGTACCCAGATTGTGACTTAGAGTCATCAGGATCAGTGTTCCAACTTGCATCGGTGTAACCATTTACAACGAGCTCTTGGTCACCTCCATAACAAAGAAACATATCCTTAGTTCTTTTCAAGTACTTCAGGATATTCTTGACCGCTGTCCAGTGTTCCATTCCTGGATCACTTTGATATCTGCTAGTCAAACTAACAGCATGTGCTATATCCGGTCTAGTACATAGCATGGCATACATGATAGATCCTACTGCCGAGGCATAGGGGATTTTACTCATCCTTTCTCTTTCTTCTGCCGTAGCCGGTCCTTGAGTCTTACTCAAGACTTTGCCTGGTAACATAGGTAAGAACCCTTTCTTACTTTCGTCCATTCTAAACTTCTTTAGAATCTTGTCCAGATATGTACTCTGTGATAGCCCTATTAGGCGTCTTGATCTATCTCTATAGATCTTGATGCCTAATATATATGATGCTTCACCAAGGTCTTTCATTGAAAAACTATTATTCAAATAACCTTTAACACTGCTTAATAGTTCTATATCATTCCCGATCAATAATATGTCATCTACATATAATATCAGGAATGCTACAGAGCTCCCACTCACTTTCTTGTAAATACAGGTCTCTCCATGACACTGTATAAACCCGAAGTCTTTGATCACCTTATCAAAACGTCGGTTCCAACTTCTTGATGCTTGCTTCAGTCCATAGATTGAACGCTGAAGTTTGCATACTTTGTCAGCATTTTTAGGATCGACAAAACCTTTGGGTTGTACCATATACAACTCTTCCTCAATGTCTCCATTAAGGAACGCCGTTTTGACATCCATCTGCCAAATCTCATAATCGAAAAATGCAGCTATTGCTAACAAAATCCTCACAGATTTTAGCTTCGCTACAGGTGAGAAAGTCTCATCGTAGTCAACTCCTTGAATTTGTCGGAAACCCTTTGCGACAAGTCGAGCTTTATAGACAGTAATATTACCATCAGCATCTGTTTTTCTCTTGAAGATCCATTTATTTTCGACAGCCTTTCGGCTATCAGGTAAGTCTACCAAAGTCCATACTTTGTTATCATACATGGATCCCATTTCGGATTTCATGGCTTCTTGCCATTTGTTGGAATCTGGGCTCATCATCGCTTCTTCATACGTCGCAGGGTCCTCATCATTGTTATCAACAATCATGAAATTTAGACAAGGATCATACCAAACAGGAGTGGTACGTTCCCTTGTCGATCTGCGAGGTTCAGTAGTTTCCTCGTTCGAAGTTTCATGATCATTATCATTAGCTTCCTCTGTTGCCGGTGTAGGCGGTACTGGTACAACTTCCGGTACTGCGCTACTCTGATCAACGAGTATAGATTCATCAATCTCATCGAGTTCTACTTTTCTTCCAGTCACTTCTTTAGTGAGAAATTCTTTCGAAAGAAAGGTTCCGTTCTTAGCAACAAAGATTTTGCCTTCGGATTTGTGATAGAAAGTATACCCTATAGTTTCCTTAGGGTATCCTATGAAGACGCATTTCTCCGCTTTGGGTTCTAGCTTGTCCGGTTGTAACTTCTTTACATAGGCTTCGCAACCCCAAACTTTCAGGAACGACAGCTTAGGTTTCTTATTAAACCATAATTCATACGGTGTCGTTTCTACGGATTTTGATGGTGCTCTATTTAAAGTGAATGCGGCTATCTCTAATGCATAACTCCAAAATGATAATGGCAAATCAGTAAGAGACATCATAGAACGAACCATATCTAAGAGAGTTCGATTACGACGTTCGGACACACCGTTTCGTTGTGGTGTTCCCGGCGGTGTCAATTGTGAAAGTATTCCGCATTTCTTTAAATGCATGCCAAACTCATAACTCAGATATTCACCTCCACGATCAGATCGTAGAAATTTGATCTTCTTGTTACGTTGATTTTCTACTTCACTTTGGAATTCCTTAAACTTCTCGAAAGTTTCGGATTTATGTTTCATGAAATAGATATACCCATATCTACTCAGATCATCTGTGAAGGTTAGAACATAACGATAACCACCGCGCGATGCTACGCTCATTGGTCCACATACATCGGTATGTATGATTTCCAATAAGTCAGTAGCTCACTCCATCATACCAGAAAATGGAGTCTTTGTCATTTTTCCCATTAGACATGCTTCGCATCTATCAAGTGACTCAAAGTCAAGTGATTCAAGTAATCCATCAGTATGGAGTTTCTTCATGCGTTTCACTCCAATATGACCAAGACGACAGTGCCATATATAAGTAGAATTATCATTCAATTTAATTCGCTTAGCATCAATGTTATGTATATGCGTATCACTACTATCGAGATCTAACAGAAATAAGCCATTCTTCTGTGGTGCTCGACCATAAAAGATATTATTCATAAAAATAGAACAACCATTATTCTCAGACTTGAATGAATAACCGTCTTGCATTAAACAAGATCCTGATATAATGTTCATGCTCAACGCAGGTACATAATAACAATTATTTAGGCTTAAAACTAATCCCGAAGGTAGATGTAGAGGAAGTGTGCCGACTGCGATCGCATTGACCTTGGATCCGTTTCCAACGCGCATCGTCACTTCATCTTTCAGCAGTTGTCGTTTATTCTTTAGTTCCTGTTTCGAGTTACAAATATGAGCAACCGAACCAGTATCAAATACCCAGGTACTAGAACGAGAACCAGTGAAATGAACATCTATAACATGTATATCAGATATACCTTCTTTCTTCTTCTTGACAAGGCCGCTCTTCAGATCAGCCAGATACTTGGAGCAATTACGCTTCCAGTGTCCCTTCTCCTTGCAGTAATAGCACTCAGCATCAGGCTTAGGGCCGTTCTTAGGTTTCACAGGAGGTGTGGCAGCTTTCTTGCCACCCTTCTTGAATTTTCCCTTAGACTTGCCCTGTTTCTTGAAACTGGTGGTCTTGTTGACCATCAACACTTGGTGCTCTTTCTTGATCTCAATCTCAGCAGCTTTTAGCATGCCAAAGAGTTCAGGTAACTCCTTGTTCATGTTCTGCATATTGTAGTTCATCACGAAGTTCTTGTAACTTGGTGGCAGTGATTGAAGGACACGATTAATCCCTAGTCTGTTAGGAATCACTATTCCCAAGTCACTGAGTTTCTTCGCATGCCCGGTCATGGCGAGCATGTGCTCACTAACGGAGCTGCCTTCTTCCATCATGCAGCTGAAGAATTGTTTCGATGCTTCATAGCATTCCACGGCCGCATGAGTCTCAAAAATAGCTTTCAGCTCTTTCATCAACTCATGAGGATCGTGGTGCTCAAAACGTTTTTGAAGATCGGATTCCAGACTGCATAGGATGGCACACTGAACTTGAGAGTACCGTATTTTTCGAGTCTCGTAAACAGCTTTTACTTCATCGGTTTCAGTTTCTGCAGGAGGGTCACCTAGCGGTGCATCAAGCACATATTGCAGATTTCCGCCAGAGAGGAAGATCCTCACATGACGGAACCAGTCGGTGAAGTTGCTACCGTTGCTCTTAAGTTTCTCTTTCTCTAGGAACTGATTAAAATTGATTGGGGACGCCATCTCTACAACATATATTTGCAAAAGTTTAGACTAAGTTTATGACAAATTGAGTTCAAATTTTAATTCAACATAATTAAAAATCTAAGTGAACTCCCACTCAAAACAATATCCCTCGCATTGTCTTAGTGATCACACGAACCAAAACAACCGCACCTAAACCCGATCATCACGAGAAAAGGTGTGATTTCAATGGCGAACACTCAAAGTGTTCATCATATCAACCATATGATTCATGCTCTACCTTTCGGTATCACGTGTTCCGAGACCATGTCTGTACATGCTAGGCTCGTCAAGGCCACCTTAGTATCCGCATGTGCAAAACTGTCTTGCACCCGTTGTATGTACTTATTGAATCTATCACACCCGATCATCACGAGATGCTTCGAAATGACAAGACTTGGTAACGGTGCTACTAAGGATGAACACTTTATTATCTTGAGATTTTAGTGAGGGATCATCTTATAATGCTACCGTCGCGATCTAAGCAAAATAAGATGCATAAAAGGATTAACATCACATGCAGTTCATATGTGATATGATATGGCCCTTTTGTCTTTGCGCCTTTGATCTTCATCTCCAAAGCACGGACATGATCTCCATCATCTTCGGGCATGATCTCCATCATCGTCGGCGTAGCGTCAAGGTCAATGGCGCCGTCTTCATGATTGTCCTCCATGTAGCAACTATTACAACTACTTTGAAATACTACTCAACATGAATTTTAAAGACAACCATAAGGCTCCTGCCGGTTGCCACAATACAATAATGATCATCTCATACATATTCATCATCACATTATGGCCATATCACATCACCAAACCCTGCAAAAACAAGTTAGACGTCTCTAATTTGGTTTGCATATTTTACGTGGTTTAGGGTTTTCGAGAGAGATCTAATCTACCTACGAACATGAACCACAACGTTGATACTAATGTTTTCAATAGAAGAGTAAATTGAATCTTCACTATAGTAGGAGAGACAGACACCCGCAACGCCTCTTATGCAATACAAGTTGCATGTCGAACGAGGAACAAGTCTCATGAACGCGGTCATGTAAAGTTAGTCCGAGCCGCTTCATCCCACTATGCCACAAAGATGCAAAGTACTCAAACTAAAGATAACAAGAGCATCAACGCCCACAAAACCATTGTGTTCTACTCGTGCAACCATCTATGCATAGACACGGCTCTGATACCACTGAAGGAGAACGTTGCATAGAAAACAAAAATTTTCCTACCGCGAACACGCAATCCAAGCCAAGATGCAATCTAGAAGACGGTAGCAACGAGGGGTTTATCGAGTCTCACCCTTGAAGAGATTCCAAAGCCTACAAGAGGAGGCTCTTGTTGCTGCGGTAGACGTTCACTTGCCGCTTGCAAAAGCGCGTAGAAGATCTTGATCATGATCGGTTCCGGCGCCACGAACGGGCAGCACCTCCGTACTCGGTCACACGTTCGGTTGTTGATGAAGACGACGTCCACCTCCCGTTCCAGCGGGCAGCGGAAGTAGTAGCTCCTCTTGAATCCGACAGCACGACGGCGTGGTGTCGGTGGCGGTGGAGAACTCCGGCGGAGCTTCGCTAAAGCTACACGGGAGATATGGAGGAGAGGGGGCGGCTAGGGTTTGGGAGGGGGTGGCCGGCCACTTCAAGGGGGGCGGCCAGCTTGTGGTCTTGGGGTGGCCGGCCCCCTCCCTTGGCCCCTCATTATATAGGTGGATCCCCAAGAGTTGGTCTCCAAGTCTTCGAATAAGACCCGAACCAAAAACCTTCCATATGGAGGGGAAACCTAGCCAAGCTAGGACTCCCACTAGAGGTGGGAGTTCCACCTTCCATATGGGGGGGTGGCCGGCCCCCTAAGGGGGAGTCCACTTGGGACTCCTCCCCCACTAGGGTTGGCCGGCCATGGAGGTGGAGTCCCATGTGGACTCCACCTTCCTTGGTGGTTTCTTTCGGACTTTTCTAGAACCTTCTAGAACCTTCCATAGAACCTTCCGCGACATTTTAATTCACATAAAATGACATCCTATATATGAATCTTATTCTCCGGACCATTCCGGAACTCCTCGTGATGTCCGGGATCTTATCCGGGACTCCGAACAAATATTCGAACTCCATTCCATATTCAAATTCTACCATTTCAACATCCAACTTTAAGTGTGTCACCCTACGGTTCGTGAACTATGCAGACATGGTTGAGTACTCACTCCGACCAATAACCAATAGCGGGATCTGGAGATCCATAATGGCTCCCACATATTCAACGATGACTTTTAGTGATCGAATGAACCATTCACATATAATACCAATTCCCTTTGTCACGCGATATTTTACTTATCCGAGGTTTGATCTTCGGTATCACTCTATACCTTGTTCAACCTCGTCTCCTGACAAGTACTCTTTACTCGTACCGTGGTATGTGGTCTCTTATGAACTCATTCATATGCTTGCAAGACATTAGACGACATTCCACCGAGAGGGCCCAGAGTATATCTATCCGTCATCGGGATGGACAAATCCCACTGTTGATCCATATGCCTCAACTCATACTTTCCGGATACTTAATCCCACCTTTATAGCCACCCATTTACGCAGAGGTGTTTGGTGTAATCAAAGTACCTTTCCGGTATAAGTGATTTACATGATCTCATGGTCATAAGGACTAGGTAACTATGTATCGAAAGCTTATAGCAAATAACTTAATGACGAGATCTTATGCTACGCTTAATTGGGTGTGTCCATTACATCATTCATATAATGATATAACATTGTTATTAATAACATCCAATGTTCATGATTATGAAACTAATCATCCATTAATCAACAAGCTAGTTTAAGAGGCATACTAGGGACTTCTTGTTGTCTGCATATCACACATGTACCAATATTTCGGTTAATACAATTATAGCATGATATATAAACATTTATCATAAACATAAAGATATAAATAATAACCACTTTATTATTGCCTCTAGGGCATATCTCCTTCAGCCACCCACTTAGCTTCCTTTGTGTAAAACATTGTGGAATTTGTGTAAAACAAGCATGGAGCATCAAAAATTATAGATACGTTTGAGACGTATCAATGAGCGTGCCTTCCTATGCGATAGCAAGGTCAGCTGATGTGTTGACTGTTTTCTTCGGGTCGGAATGATGCACATGCTGCTTCTTAGAATCTTTGGCGGCGTCAAACTTGTCGGTTTTTGTGTTCCGATTATCGGCAGGTGGTTGCTTGTGGTCGGTGACTACATCAAGTGCATTGAGCTCCTCCTTGACCCCAAACTTGGAAGCGATCTTCTGGAAGTCTTTGTCGTAGTTATCAGAGTGTGAGAAGCTTCCGCTGACGGTGATTGTGGTTCCGTTGTTGCCAGGCATCTTGAGCATCAGGTACGCATCAGGCGCTGGCCTCCCGAGGATAGCGTGGTACTGCGATTCCCAATTCACTACCTCGAACTCGAGTCATTCTTTCCTAAAGTTATCGGGTTTGCCGAAGACAATGTCTACGGAGATCTTGCCGAGAGGATATGCAGGCAAGATCGGGATGATGCCATGGAAGCATGTGTCTGATTCTTGCAACATGTCGGTTGTGATGCACATTGCCTCCATTGTACTACCGAACAGAAGGTTTAAACTGCTACCCCCGTCCATGAAGACTTTGCTCATGTTGAATCCACCAATATGTGCTTCGAGTACCAGTGCGGCGTGGCCTGACCTAGGAACGATCATCGGATGATCAGCCCTGCTAAACAGGATGCTTTGCTCGGACTAGTCGATGTATTCCGGGGCATTTACCATAGTGACTTCTGCGAGGTTTATCTCCCGCGTGAATTTCTTCAGTTCCCTTTTGGAAACGCCGGTCTTATGGATCATGTTCACCTGCCCCCGTGGTTGAGGGAAAATTTCGGTTGGAGTGAGAGGTTGGACCTGCTGCTCCTGGAACTGTGGCGCGGGTGGCGGATTAGGGCCAGGTGCTCCCTGTATCATCTGTGCATTGGCACCAGAGTTCAACATCTCATAGAACTTCTGAAGCTCGAGAAACTACCAACAATCCCTGAGCGAATGAGTTGATTTCTTCAGGTTGTCCTTTGGGTCAATGTAGGCGTGCATGTAGCAGGGAGCGTTCAGCTGCTCCACGACCGGTAGGTCGGGCACCCGCGGGGGTGGTCCCGCCGGCTGCCTCGGCTGCATCTGGATTCACTGCGACGGTTCTCCCGATGGTCGTCGCGTCGATCGCTGCATTGGTCCCCACGCAGGTTAGTGTGACTAGCTGCAACCATGTTGGTGTTGTTGGCCGCTTCATAACCGCGACCTCTCCTCTTCCTGCGGTGATCATTGTCGCGATCTCTTCGGCTACCTGAGTCACTCAGGTGTCTTTGATTGGCTTCGTCGTCGTCGTTGCGTGGGCGAGATTTTCGCACGTGGTCTCCGCCATCAGCCTAGCTGTTGGTGGTTTTCATCAATTTGGTGATGGTCTTTGATAGGTCAGCCGCCAATCGAAGTCGATTAAGTTCTGCTTGCTCCTTGACTAGCCGAACATAGTTCTGCGCTGCATCCCACTCTGTCTGGGAGACTAAGATGGTGGTGTCGGCGTTGTTTCCGCTAGCCTCGCCGTCCCGCCGCCAATCGTTGTTGGTGTGCGCAGTATCGCCACTTGATGGCTCCCAAGTGCAGGAGATCAATTGTAGTACTTTTCAATAAAGAAAGGTTGTTGAACCCACGAGGAGCTGATGGTATTGGTTAGCAAAATAACAAGAAAGCAGTAATAATAAAGTAACGGTTTTGGTGTTTTGGGTATATAGTTTGTAGTAAAAAAAAAGTGTGGAAAGTAAATAGCAAATAAGTAAATGCTCTCGATGAGAGAAAATACCAATCCTCTATGCAGCAAGAGGACAAGCTCAAGTGTGTGTGCTTATATGAGACTAAAGTTCCCGAGGGCGGCATGGATTCACTAGCATCTGAGTTCAAAACAACATGACAAATATTTTGTCAAGCTTTATTCAGTTAGGGGCGGAGCCTTAATTAGGTGCAGCCATAAGCATGTGCAAATACACCCCTTATGATGGGTCCTAGAGCCATTTTCATGTGCAAACATAGGAATCATTAAGACATAAATGTCCCATCATAGCCATAAGATTTAGGGTCCCCGACATAAACCCCTCTAATGCAACCCATAGTGTTGGAATACGGTTTCTGTCATTTCGACCCCTCCAACACTAATGCATTACATCAAAGTGCAGCCCTATGAGCCCATATAGGTGAAGTAATATGCAGTTGACCTTCACATACAACCATCTTAGAACAACATAAAAGATAGAAAACTTGACCAAATACTCATTGCACATCGTATAGAATCATAGCCAGATCATCCTATGCCCTCAGGAATGTGGCGAACTACTCACAAGTGACAAACATAATATGGACCAGAGGCATAATGGTTCCAACACAATCTGAATATATAATCTCCCCACCAAATAATGACAAAGTACCAATCACGAACATGCAAAAGCACTAAAAACAATATATGGGGTTCAATACAACACAAACTATGAGGGGGATGACGTCAATCTCGTAGATGGAGATGGTGGTGATGATGGTGCTGATGGAGATGTCGATGGAGATGCCTCCTCCCAAGCCCAGGAGGAGTGGGGATGTCGATGGCGTCGCTTTCCACTTAACCGGAGGCACCGGTGCAGCAGGATCTGCCCTCTCCCGGAGTAGGAGAGGACTTTCGCCTCCGCCGCCGCCACAATAAATCTCGGGAAAAATATGGCTTAGTTTTTTTGGCGAAACGGAGCATCTGGGATAAAAGGGGGCCGAAATGGTGTACGATGTGTGAACGGACCTAGGTGGCGTGGCCAGGAAGTTGGGCCGCGCCACCTGGTGCCATTTGCACTTCGTGGCCCCTCTCGCTTGTTTCTTTCGCTCACGGCCTTCCCTCGGGTGAAAAACTGATCAGGTAATTTTTCCTCGAATTTTTGCGATCCAGAAAGTCCTGAAACAAATAAAATACGAAAAAGGAGGTTTTTTGCCTCCCAGGAATTAAGTACCAATGAAGGGGACTTTGTAGGAAAGTCCCGGAAATCATCTAAAAAATGCATAAATAACAATGTATGAGGCAAATAACAATGAAAACTAACTCTATATGTAGCAATAATGATGATACAAAATGCACTTATCAACTCCCCCAAGCTTGAACCTTTGCTCGTCCTCGAACAAATAAGAGAATAGATCATATCATGCATCAATGAGCTTATAGTTGATAAAAGAAATAGGAGCATTGTATCATCAACTTATGAATATTCAATTGTAAAGAAAGATCTCTGAACCAACAAGCATGCAAATATGAACTTCATAAGTAGAAACTCTAGCAACTACCTCTTACCGTTTGAACAACATCAACCGTTGCATGTTGGACAGTTGAACAATGTTTCACGTGTTTCTATAAATATAGATCACTTCTTTGCTTGGCCTTTTACTAGCTTGTTCTTCAATACTTCGCCTTTGCACCGAAGATAACTCTCATAGTGCAACTAGTTACAAGAAGAGGAATAACTAGATGACAAGAAGAGCATGAAGCTTGATATTCATCAAACACTTTGCTTTTCTTTTTCATGATTAGTTAATAGTATTGCCCCTTGGTAACCAGTATAAACCTTATTCATGGATCTTTCAATCATGTCATATGCTTTACATCCACCTTTGTCTTTCACTTTCCATGGCTAACCGAATCCTCGGGTGCCGACCTTTTCATTCACAAACTTGTTTGAGCATGTGTATTGAAATATCCATGACATCAATTTACCCGTTGATTGCCAAGTAGCACAAGAATATCTCATACTTCCTTGTCATCTCCTCTTCCTAACTATTTGTTCTCCAAGACCACATATCCAACACAACTTCAAGGTATTTTTAAATTTTTCTTATCATAATCAGTATTGCTTGCTGGATCTTTCCTTTGCTGCATGCCATACTTACAAAAGTTCAATGCTTGTCCAACATGTTCAAGTTAATTAAGTTCAAGGTAAGATGTGATTGAAATTTCTAAATACGAGGAACACATCTGCATGAGTGTTACCCATAACTCTCCATACAAAAGAATCATGGATGAAACCATACTTCCAATTTCATTAAAAACCACTTGACCAAAGATATATGATAATGCTCTAGGAGCTCTCTAAACTATAAGAGACTTGATACTACTAGATAAAAGCAAAGATTGAACTAAGATGATGAACTAAAAATGATATGATAAACTAAAAAGCACAAAAGACTTGATATAACTCCCCCAAGCTTAGTTTGTTGAAGTGGTGTAGATCTTCAAGTGATGCTTCCCATGATCTCCTCATCGGTTGCACTTCTGATGCTTGTCAAGGCTGTATGCAGCCTCTGATTGGCTTCCACTTGTTCCATCCACTTGGTCTTGTACCAGTTGACCTTCTCCTCCAAACTTTCAATGGTCTCCATACAAGCTGCAGTGCTGGTCTCCATATTTTTGATGTACTTAACATTCACCGCCTTTTCATAATCCTGCAACAGCTTAATATGATGGCGAGAACCGTAGGAGTGCTTTTCTTCATCAGCAATTTGTTGATGAAGGAAATCAATCCTTGCCTGAAGCTCGGAGTTACTCAAGCTTCTGAGTTTAGATCCTTCAATTTCCTTCATCCTTCTCGCCCTCTCTTCATATTGAGCCCTCCATGCTCCACCTTGTCCAGATCCTTCCTCCTCCTTCAAAGGCTCCTCCCTTGGCGGTAAACTCCACCAAGAAGTCCTGGTTGGAGCACATGGGAATACTCCAACAGGGGTGCTCCATCGCGAAGACATGGCTTCAATTAGAGGCTAGATATGAAAACAGGGTCGAAAACAAGGTTCCCTCGAAAAAGACTCGATGCGAGATTAGATCGGCAGAGGGAGGTATATATTGACAAGTTTTAGGTAAAAACGAAGAGTTTGAGTCGAAAATGGTGCGGAAAGGGAGTCCGAGGCGCGGACGAGTAGGGGTGGCGCGGCCAGAAGTTTGGGCCACACCACTTGTACTCTTTCGTACCTCGTGGCTCCGTTTCGCCCAAATCTTTCGTGAATATTCCTTATTTTGCAAAAAAGTAACTATCCTAAAATATCAACAGATTTCGAGATCGCTACGTACCAGATTTCGACTTTATTGGTTTCTGGTGTCTGGCAGAAGGAAATTTTCGGCAATGATGGCTTCCGGAGTCTGGAGGTGTACTTCCTCCATGTTTCCAATGAAGTGTTCTCCTACAATATAATGTTTAAGACATTGTCCATTAACGACATGAGGCTTACCCTTGTAATCTCCATGGAGACGGATGACTCCGGAGCGATACACCTTTTGCACAACCAATGGTCCTCGCCATCTTGATAGAAGGTTACCTGCAGAGAACTTGAAACGAGAGTTGAACAACAACACTTGGTCTCCTACTTTGAATTCTCTTTTCTTTATCCTTCTATCATGCCAAATTTTAACCTTCTCCTTAAACAATCCCGCACTTTCATAAGCTTCATTTCTCCATTCATCCAGTAAATTTATATCTAAGATTCTCTTTTCCCCCGCAGTTTTAAAATCAAAGTTAAGTTCCTTAATGGCCCACCCAGCTTTGTGTTCTAATTCTACAGGTAAATGACAAGCTTTTCCATAAGCCATTCTATAAGGAGACATTCCCATTGGATTTTTGAAAGCAGTTCTATAAGCCCATAAAGCTTCATTAATTTTAGTTGGCCAATCAGACCAGGACTTATTAACTGTCATTTTGAAGATAAGTTTCATTTCCCTATTACTCAATTCAACTTGACCACTAGTTTATGGGTGATACGGAGATGCTACTCTATGATTAACACCATATTTATCCAAAGTCTTTCTAAAAACTTAATGAATAAAGTGAGAACCACCATCAGTAATTAAAAATCTAGGTACTCCAAATCAGGGAAGAATGATGTCCTTGTACATCTTCATTGCAGTAGCATGGTCAGCACTCTTTGATGGAATTGCTTCCACCCACTTAGTAACATAATCCACTGCAACCAAAATGTGAGTATACTGCGACTTGTTGGCAGGAAATGGCCCCATAAAGTCAAATCCCCAAACATCAAACGGTTCAAGAGGTAAAGTATAATTCATATGCATTTCATTTCTCTTACCGATGTTACCAACGCGTTGACATTTATCACAAGCTTTAACATATGCAGGACAATCTTTAAATAAAGTAGGCCAATAAAAACCAGATTGCAATACCTTTGCGGCTGTGCGGTCTCCCGCGTGATGGCCTCAATAAGGACTGTCATGACAGTCTTTAATGATGCCCTGATGTTCAAACTCAGGCACACAACGTCTAATAATACCATACACTCCCTTCTTATAAAGAAAAGGATCATCCCAAAAGTAATGTCGAAGTTCATAAAAGAATTTCTTTCTTTGTTGATAAGTAAAATGTGATGGCATAACTTTCCCAACAATAAAATTATCATAATCAGCGAACCATGGGGAAGCTACTCTTGCACTAGACACATTAATATTTGCAAGTTGTTCATTAGCAAAGCCATCATTAATAGGGGTTGGATCATCCGGAATGTTTTCCATTCTAGACAATGATCAGCTACAGGGTTATCTTCACCCTTTCTATCAAGAATATGTAAATCAAACTCTTGCAATAATAAAACCCATCTAATAAGTCTAGGCTTAGCATCTTTCTTATTCATAAGATATTTAATAGCAGAATGATCAGAGTGCACAATAACTTTAGAATCTACTATGTAAGATCTAAACTTATCACAAGCAAAGATAACAGCTAAAAATTCCTTTTCAGTAGTAGCATAATTTCTTTGAGCACCATCAAGAGTCTTACTAGCATAATATATAACATTTAATTTCTTATCAACTCTTTGTCCCAAAACAGCGCCTACTGCATAATCACTTGCATCACACATAATTTCAAAAGGTAAACTCCAATAAGGCGGTTGAATAATAGGAGCACTTATTAAAGCATTCTTCAAAACATTAAAAGACTGCACACAATCATCATCAAAAGAAAACGGAACATCCTTTTGCAAAAGATTAGAAAGAGGCTTTGATATCTTAGAAAAATGCTTAATGAATCTTCTATAAAAACCAGTGTGCGCAAGGAAACTTCTTATACCTTTAATATCCCGCGGATATGGCAGCTTTTCTATTGCTTCTATCTTCGCGCGGTCCACTTCAATGCCTCTTCCAGATACTCGATGACCAAGGACTACACCTTCCGTACCTATAAAATGGCACTTCTCCCAATTAAGGACTAGGAGCTGATCCTCACACCGCCGCAGAACTTTGTTAAGATTGAATAGGCAATTATCGAAAGAAGTACCATAGATAGAAAAAAGATCTTCTCAATATAATAAGCAAATATAGCATTCATGCATCTTTGAAAAGTAGCAGGAGCATTACATAAACCAAATGGCATTCTTCTATAAGCAAAAGTACCAAAGGGACAAGTAAAAGTAGTCTTTTCTTGATCATCTTTGTGCACAGGTATTTCAGAAAAACCAGAATAACCATCAAGATAACAAAAGTGTGAATGCTTAGATAATCTTTCTAACATTTGATCAATAAAAGGTAAGGATAATGATCCTTACAAGTGGCTTTATTTAATTTCCTGAAATCAATACACATCCTATAACCAGTAATAGTGCGCTGAGCAACAAGTTCATTTTCATCATTTGGAACCACAGTGATTCCACCTTTCTTAGGAACACAATGAACATGACTTACCCATTTACTGTCAGCTACAGGATAAATGATACCAGCTTCTATAAGTTTGATTACCTATTTTCTTAGCATTTCCTTCATTTGTGCATGAAGACAGTGTTGATAATCAATAACAGGTTTTGCATCTTCTTCCAAATTAATTTTATGCATGCATAGAGTTGGGCTTATACCTTTGAGATCATCAAGAGAATATCCAATAGCCGTCCTATGCGCACGCAATACCTCCAGTAATTTTGTTTCTTCTTCTACTGAAAGATTAGCACTAATAATAACAGGATATATATTTTTCTCATCAAGGTATGCATATTTCATATCATCATGCAAAGGTTTTAACTCAGAACTGGGATCTTCCTTAGGTGGTGGTAACACTCCAAGATTATCAGGTGGAATATGCAATTGTAAATGCGGTGGTTGTTGAGATAAAATTTGTTCTAATGCTTCTCTTTCTTCATTACTATATGGTTCCTCTTGATTAAGTACATACCGTTCCACCGCGTCCGATGAAGCGACTGTCACAGAAGCAAGGGTTTCCACGATATCTTTTGAAACTTTTCTTTTTCTAGATGCTTATCAGTAAACTTGGAAAAATTAAATTCTAACCTTTCTCCACCACATTTAATAAACACTCTCTCTTTTGGCAAATCAATTTCAGCACCAACAGTATGTAGGAAAGGTCTACCACATATAATAGGACAAAATGCATCTTGGGAGCAACCAAGCACAATAAAATCAGCGGGAAACTTAATCTTTCCTACTAATACTTCAACATCTCTTACCATACTAAGAGGACTAATAAATTCTCTATTAGCAAGTTGGATAGTTATACATGTTTCCTCCATGTGTATGGGATCAATATCAGGTTTGATTTCAAGATAGAGAGAATATGGTATCACACTTATCGGATGAACACTGGTGAGCAGATGGGTAGCTGCGCACGCATAGAGAGACCGACGCGTGGCTAACACCGTTTGTTTCTCTGTGAGGCGTGTCAGCATTGTTAAGACCCACCGCTGCATGTGACTGGTTTGGCCTGAAAAGGAATCTCCAACAGTGAGCCATGCAAGGCAAAAGATAACACCTCGATCCATCCAAACCAGCCTGCATTCTTAATATATCTAACAAGTGCATGCACGTAATGGTGTGGGCTCCATTAGCATGTCTGCATTGGAGACACACAAAAGAAAAGGCACTGGAGCCTGGAGGCTCATGCCTTCACCGAAATGACTGGAGGCCTCGAATGTGGTCATGCCATGCTGCCTAGCTATTCTTCGATCAATTGCAATAGAGCTGATACGTATGTACGAACGCCATGACCACGTACTTGCAGCTCGACGACGGCTCGAACGAGAAGCCCGTGAGCAACTGAGCAAGAACCGGCCGGTGGCGAGGAAGCGGGAAGTATTGTAATCCATACAAGCCAGCTGACGTGATTATGCATGTAGTACATGAAGAGCGAGTTTGCACCTTGAGCTGGCCGACAACACCTGCAGCCGGCCTCCTCGATCGCCGCCATACTCTTTATTTTCACGCGTCAAACCATTAGCTCGGTCAAGGTTTCCTCCTAACAAACGTACTTCACCTGCAAGGAGCAGGTCGCATGCCATAGCTTTCTCGTCAGGAGAACACGTGAGGCCAGTTCAAGCCGCAAAAGCAGATTCCACACCGTTTGGTCGCCGTCAGTGATGGCAGAATCTCAAAGCAAATCCAGTGGTAGAGGGACTATGCGTAGCTACCCATCTGCTCACCGAATCCACTCTCTCACACTTATACTTGCTCCAATATCACAAAGACCATGATAACATGAAGTTCCAATAGCACAAGATATAATAGGTTTACCAATTCTAGTAGTCTTACCTTGAATTACCTTAGTGGAATCTTCGCATAAATAGACATCACAAGGAGTTTCTTCATTTAATTCCTTCATGGCCAAAATTTGAGGCTTCATGGAGATTTGTTCATAAGGCTCATGACATCTTTTAGCACTCTTATTTGCAACAGCGGCGAGCAAATTTTTTTTCACCCTGTTTGGATATGGAGGAGATTCCACATATTCTTCGATAATAACCGATGAAGTTTGCTGAACCTGTTTCTCAACTTTATCAAGATCCCATGCAGCTGAGTTATTAGCAATAGTATCCAATAAATTCTTGCTTCTTTTTTAGTTCTATTAGTAAAACTCCCTTTAGATGAATTATCCAGAAAATCCCTATGATGCGGGGGTAGCCTCACATGGAAGTTTATCAATATCAGAATATCAGGAATACCGTAACAAGGATTCTTGCGGATGAGTTCATTAAACCTCCCCCAAGCTTGAGCAATACTTTCTCCAAGATGAGACCAAAAATTATAAATATGACAACAATTATCATAAGCTTCTTTAGGAGTATAAAACTTGGGGTAGAAAACCTTCCTCAATAATTCCCAGTCAAGACGGCATTTAATATCAAAAGATCGAAACCAAATTGGAGCATTACCGGAAAGAGATAGATATAATAACATCCTCTTCACATGATCATGAGGAACATCAGCCAATTTCAATAAAGAGCGTAAATCTTCAATAGCGTCAAGGTGTCTGATGTCTACGCACGCTTCTATTCCTGTAGACAGTGTTGGGCCTCTAAGAGCAGAGGTTTGTAGAACAGCAGCAAGTTTCCCTTAAGTGAATCACCCAAGGTTTATCGAACTCAGGGAGGTAGAGGTCAAAGATATCCCTCTCAAGCAACCCTGCAATTAAGATACAAGAAGTCTCTTGTGTCCCCAACACACCTAATACACTTGTCAGATGTATAGGTGCACTAGTTCGGCGAAGAGATAGTGAAATACAATTAATATGGATGATTGTAAGTAGTAATTGCAATCTGAAATAAAAATGGCAGAAAGCAAACATGTAGCAGAACTTGTTGGAAACGGTGTTTCAATGCTTAGAAATAAGGCCTAGGGATCATACTTTCACTAGTGGACACTCTCAACAATGATCACATAACTGAATAAATAAATGCTACTCTTAAACACTCTCTTGTTGGATAACAAACACCATTCATTGTGTAGGGCTACAAAGCACACCTCAAGCCGGAGTAAACAAGCTCCACAACTTCATAAAGGAATCACACACGATGCGCACACTGTCACCATCACACCGTGGAGAGTGAATCCGGAGTTCATATTAAAGTAACCTCTAGAGTGCATAATAGACCGTTGCAATTTAGACAGAGTACTAACATAGCATACACACTGTCAACAATAGCTATGAAAGGGGGAATAGATCACATCAATACTATCATAGTAATAGTTAACTTCATAATCTACAAGAGATTACAATCATAACCTACGCCAAGTACTACATGATGCACACACTGTCAACTTTACATCGTGGAGGAGGAATAGACTACTTTAATAACATCACTAGAGTAGCACATAGATTAATAGTGATACAAAGCTCATGATCACATAAAGATCACACCATGGGAGAGAGAGATGAACCACATAGCTACCGGTAGAGCCCTCAGCCTCGGGGGAGAACTACTCCCTCCTCATCATGGGAGACAGCAATGGCGATGAAGATGGCGGTGGTGTCGATGGAAATTACTCCGGGGGCAATTCCCCGTCCCGGCGGCGTGCCGGAACAGAGACTTCTATCCCCCGAAACTTGTCTTCGCGATGGCGGCGGCTACGGAACTCTTCGTGGAATATCGTCGACCGTCTTAGGGTTTTCGGAGACGGAGGAATATATAGGCGAAGGGGCGATGTCGGTGGAGTCCCGAGGGGCCCACCCCATAGGGTGGCGCGGCCAGGGGTGGGGCCGCGCCCCCCTAGGGTGTGGCCGCCTCGTGGCTCCTCTTCGTCTCCTCTTCGGTGTTCTGGAAGCCTCCGTGAAAAATAAGACCATGGGCTTTTGTTTCGTCCAATTCCGAGAATATTTCCTGTGTAGGATTTCTGAAACCAAAAACAGCAGAAAACAGGAACTGGCGCTTCGGCATCTTGTTAATAGGTTAGTCCCAGAAAATGCATAAAAATGATATAAAGTGTATATAAAACATGTAGGTATTGTCATAAAACTAGCATGGAACATCAGAAATTATAGATACATTGGAGACGTATCAAGCATCCCCAAGCTTAGTTCTTACTCGCCCTCGAGTAGGTAAACGATAAATAGAATAATTTTCTGAAGTGACATGCTACCAACATGATCTTGATCAATACTATTGTAAAGCATATGAGATGAATGAAGTGATTCAAAGCAATGGTCTATAGTTTGCTAACAAAAAGGTAATGACTAAACAATTGAATCATATAGCAAAGACTTTTCATGAATAATACTTTCAAGACAAGCATCAAAAAGTCTTGCATAAGAGTTAACTCATAAAGCAATAGATTCTTAATAGAAGGTTTTGAAGCAACACAAAGGAAGATTTAAGTTTCAGCAGTTGCTTTCAACTTTCAACATGGATATCTCATGGATAATTGTCAACACAAAGTAATATGATGAGTGCAATAAGCAAGCATGTAAGAATCAATGCACACAGTTGACACAAGTGTTTGCTTCTAAGATAGAAAGAAGTAGGTAAACTGACTCAACATAAAGTAAAAGAAAGGCCCTTCGCAGAGGGAAGCAGGGATTACTCATGTGCTAGAGCTTTTTATTTTGAAAACATGGAAACAATTTTGTCAACGGTAGTAATAATTCATATGTGTTATGCATAAAACCTCCTATAAGTTGCAAGCCTCATGCATCGAATACTAATAGTGCCCGCTCCTTGTCCTAATTAGCTCGGATTTCCATGGATTATCATTGCATTACATATGTTTCAACCAAGTGTCACAAAGGGGTACCTCTATGCCACCTGTACAAAGGTCCAAGGAGATAGATCGCATTTGATCTCTCAATTTTGATAGATCTCAAATTGAGGACATCCATACCGGGACAACATAGAAAACAGATAATGGACTCCTCTTTTATGCTTTAAGCATTCAACAACAGATAATATTCTCATAAGAGATTTGAGGATTAATGTCCAAGCTGAAACTTCCACCATGATACATGGCTTTGGTTGGCGGCCCAAAGTTCTTCTCTAACAATATGCATACTCAAACCATTCAACTCATGGCAAATCTCCCTTACTTCAGACAAGACGAACATGCATAGCAACTCACATGATATTCAACAAAGGTGTAACAGTTGATGGCGTTCCCAGAAACATGGTTACCGCTCAACAAGCAACTTATAAGAAATAAGATACATAAGCGACATATTCATTACCACAATAGTTTTTAGGCTACTTTCCCATGAGCTATGTATTGCAAAGACAAGGAATGAATTTTTTTAAAGGTAGCACGCAAGCAATTTACTTTGGAATGGCAGAAAAATACCACATAGTAGGTAGTTATGGTGGACACAAATGGCATAGGTTTTGGCTCAAGGTTTTGGATGCACGAGAAGCGTTCCCTCTCAGTACAAGGCTTTGGCTAGCAAGGTTGTTGAAGCAAACACAATTATGAACCGGTACAGCAAAACTTACATAAGAACATATTGCAAGTATTATAAGACTCTACACTGTCTTCCTTGTTGCGCAAACACTTTTTCCAGAAAATATCTAGACTTTAGAGAGACCAATCATGCGAACCAAATTTCAACAAGCTCTACGGTAGTTCTCCACTAATAGGTTTAAACTACATGATGCAAGAGCTTAAACATGATCTACTTGAGAGATCAAAACAATTGCCAAGTATCAAATTATTCAAGACAATATACCAATTACCACATGAAGCATTTTCTGTTTCCAACCAAATAGCAATAAATGCAGCAGCTTTCAACTTTTGCCATGAACATTAAAAGTAAAACGAAGAACACAAGTGTTCAAATGAAAAGGCGGAGCGTGTCTCTCTCCCACACAAGCATGATAGGATCCAATTTATTCAGAGAACTAAGATAACAAAACAAAAATAAAAACACACAGACGCTCCAAGTAAAGCACATAAGATGTGACCGAATAAAAATATAGTTTCACTAGAGGTGACCTGATAAGTTGTTGATGAAGAAGGGGATGCCTTGGGCATCCCCAAGCTTAGATGCTTGAGTCTTCTTGAAATATGCAGGGATGAACCACGGGGGCATCCCCAAGCTTAGGCTCTTCACTCTTCTTGATCATATTATATCATCCTCCTCTCTTGATCCTTGAAAACTTCCTTCACACCAAACTCAAAACAATCTCATTAGAGGGTTAGTGCATAATCAAAAATTCACATGTTCAGCAAGGATACAATCATTCCCAACACTTCTGGACATTACCCAAGGTTACTGAAATTTAATGGAGCAAAGAAATCCACTCAAACACAGTAAAGGAGGCAATGTGAAATAAAAGGCAGAATCTGTCAAAACAGAACAGTCCGTAAAGACGAATTTTTTCGAGGCACTTAACATGCTCAGATGAAGAAGCTCAAATTTAATGAAAGTTGCGTACATATCTGAGGATTACTCATGAATTTTTACAGAATTTTTAGATTCTCCTACAGAGACAACAGCTCAAATTCGTGACAGCTAAAAATCTGTTTCTGCGCAGAAATCCAAATCTAGTATCAACTCTCTATCAAAGACTTTACTTGGCACAACAATGCAATAAAATAAAGATAAGGAGAGGTTGCTTCAGTAGTAACAACTTCCAAGACACAACAAAACAGTAGCAAAATAAAAACATGGGTTATCTCCCAAGAAGTGCTTTCTTTATAGCCATTAAGATGGGCTCAGTAATTTTAATGATGCTCTCGCAAGAAATAAAGGTTGAAGCAAAAAGAGAGCATCAAAAGCAAATAAGAAACACTTTTAAGTCTAACCCACTTCCTATGAAAAGGAATCTTGTACACAAATAGATTCATGAAGAACAAAGTGACAAGCATAGGAAGATAAAACACGAGTAACTTCAAAATTTTCAGCATGTAGAGAGGTGTTTTAGTACCATGAAAATTTCTACAACCATATTTTCCTCTCTCATAATAATTTCCAATAGCATCATGAACAAACTCAACAATATAACTATCACATAAAGCATTCTTATTCACATGCATAAAAGTATCATTACTCTCCACATAAGCATAATCAATTTTATTAGTAATAGTGGGAGTAAAACTATCACAACCATCATTGTAATCATCATAAATTGCAGGCATGGTATAATCATAATAAACTTTATCCTCCATAGTAGGTGGCACCAAAATACCACTATCATTATAATCATCATAAATGGGAGGCAAAGTATCATCAAAGAAAATTTTCTCCTCAAAACTTGGGGGACTAAAAATATCACAACCAGCTTCCCCAAGCTTAAATTCTTCCATAGCATTAGCAATAATAGTGTTCAAAGAGTTCATGCTAATAACATTGCTACAACTATTTTGCAAACAAAGTTCCATGGGTTTTTTAATTCTCTCTTCAAACACATCATGTCCTAATTCAATATAAAGTTCATAAAGATCTCTAATTTTTTTGTTGTTTTCCATTAAGCCTAACTAGTGAAAAATAAAAACAAGAAACAAAAAGATATAATTGCAGGATCTAAAGGAAATAGCTTCGAGCACTCACACACCGGCAACAGTGCTAGGAAATAGCTTAGTAGTCAGAGGATGTGAATACCTTTTACCTTACCTCCCCGGCAACGGCGCCAGAAAATAGCTTGATGTCTACGCACGCTTCTATTCCTGTAGACAGTGTTGGGCCTCCAAGAGCAGAGGTTTGTAGAACAGCAGCAAGTTTCCCTTAAGTGAATCACCCATGGTTTATCGAACTCAGGGAGGTAGAGGTCAAAGATATCCCTCTCAAGCAACCCTGCAATTAAGATACAAGAAGTCTCTTGTGTCCCCAACACACCTAATACACTTGTCAGATGTATAGGTGCACTAGTTCGGCGAAGAGATAGTGAAATACAAGTAATATGGATGATTGTAAGTAGTAATTGCAATCTGAAATAAAAATGGCAGCAAGCAAACATGTAGCAGAACTTGTTGGAAACGGTGTTTTAATGCTTAGAAATAAGGTCTAGGGATCATACTTTCACTAGTGGACACTCTCAACAATGATCACATAACTGAATAAATAAATGCTACTCTTAAACACTCTCTTGTTGGATAACAAACACCATTCATTGTGTAGGGCTACAAAGCACACCTCAAGCCGGAGTAAACAAGCTCCACAACTTCATAAAGGAATCACACACGATGCGCACACTGTCACCATCACACCGTGGAGAGTGAATCCGGAGTTCATATTAAAGTAACCTCTAGAGTGCATAATAGACCGTTGCAATTTAGACCGAGTACTAACATAGCATACACACTGTCAACAATAGCTATGAAAGGGGGAATAGATCACATCAATACTATCATAGTAATAGTTAACTTCATAATCTACAAGAGATTACAATCATAACCTACGCCAAGTACTACATGATACACACACTGTCAACTTTACATCATGGAGGAGGAATAGACTACTTTAATAACATCACTAGAGTAGCACATAGATAAATAGTGATACAAAGCTCATGATCACATAAAGATCACACCATGGGAGAGAGAGATGAACCACATAGCTACCGGTAGAGCCCTCAGCCTCGGGGGAGAACTACTCCCTCCTCATCATGGGAGACAGCAATGGCGATGAAGATGGCGGTGGTGTCGATGGAGATGACTCCGGGGGCAATTCCCCGTCCCGGCGGCGTGCCGGAACAGAGACTTCTGTCCCCCGAAACTTGTCTTCGCGATGGCGGCGGCTATGGAACTCTTCGTGGAATATCGTCGATCGTCTTAGGGTTTTCGGAGACGGAGGAATATATAGGCGAAGGGGCGATGTCGGTGGAGTCCCGAGGGCCCACCCCATAGGGTCGGTGTTCTGGAAGCCTCCGTGAAAAATAAGACCGTGGGCTTTAGTTTCGTCCAATTTCGAGAATATTTCCTGTTTAGGATTTCTGAAACCAAAAATAGCAGAAAACAGGAACTGGCGCTTCGGCATCTTGTTAATAGATTAGTCCCGGAAAAAGCATAAAAATGATATAAAGTGTATATAAAACATGTAGGTATTGTCATAAAACTAGCATGGAACATCAGAAATTATAGATACGTTGGAGACGTATCAGTGTCCCATAGCAGTTTTACTCTTATCACCTGTGAAGGTTAGTTTCATAGCTTGTTTGGCAGTAGCAAAAGGAATTTGAAACGCCACCTTAAGCTCAGGTGGTTTCTCTTCATTTTCTCTCAGAGCTTGAATATAGGCATAATCATAAAAAATCAAACCAACCTCATCACGGCTAGTATCCATGATGAGACAAATAGCAAATAGTAAAAGCTTCCTTAACATTCACTTACCAATAGCGCTACGCTCCCCGGCAACGGTGCCAGAAAAGTGTCTTGATGGCTCCCAAGTGCAGGAGATCAATTATAGTACTTTTCAATAAAGAAAGGTTGTCAAACCCACGAGGAGCTGAAGGTATTGGTTAGCAAAATAACAAGAAAGCAGTAATAATAAAGTAACGGTTTTGGTGTTTTGGGTATATAGTTTGTAGTAAAAATAAAGTGCGGAAAGTAAATAGCAAATAAGTAAATGCTCTCGATGAGAGAAAATCCCAATCCTCTATGCAACAAGAGGACAAGCTCAAGTGTGTGTGCTTATATGAGACTAAAGTTCCCGAGGGCGGGATCGATTCACTAGCATCTGAGTTCAAAACAACATGATAAATATTTTGTCAAGCTTTATTCAGTTAGGGGCGGAGCCTTAATTAGGTGCAGCCATAAGCATGTACAAATACACCCCTTATGATGGGTCCTAGAGCCATTTTCATGTGCAAACATAGGAATCATTAAGACATAAATGTCCCATCATAGCCATAAGATTTAGGGTCCCCGACATAAACCCCTCTAATGCAACCCATAGTGTTGGAATACGGTTTCTATCATTCCGACCCCTCCAACACTAATGCATTACATAAAAGTGCACCCTATGAGCCTATATAGGTGAAGTAATATGCAGTCGACCTTCACATACAACCATCATAGAACAACATAAAAGATTGAAAACTTGACCAAATACTCATTGCACATCATATAGAATCATAGCCAGATCATCCTATGCCCTCAGGGACGTGGGGAACTACTCACAGGTGACAAACATAATATGGACCAGAGGAATAATGGTTCCAACACAATCTGAATATATAATCTCCCAACCAAATAATGTCAAAGTACCAATCATGAAAATGCGAAAGCACTAAAAACAATATCTGGGGTTCAATACAACACAAACTATGAGGGGGATGACATCGATCTCGTAGATGGAGATGGTGGTGATGATGGTGCTGATGGAGATGTTGATGGAGATGCCTCCTCCCAAGCCAAGGAGGAGTGGGGATGTCAATGGCGTCGCTTTCCCCTTCACCGGAGGCACCGGTGCAGCAGGATCTGCCCTCTCCCGGAGTAGGAGAGGACTTTCGCCTCCACCGCCGCCTCAATAAATCTCGTGAAAAATATGGCTTAGGTTTTTTTGGCGAAATGGAGGGTCAGGGATAAAAGGGGAGCCAAAACGATGTCCGAGGTGCAAACGGACCTAGGTGGCGCGGCCATGAAGTTGGGCCGTGCCACCTGGTGCCGTTTGCACCTCGTGGCCCCTCTCGCTTGTTTCTTTCGCTCACGGCTTCCCTCGGGTGAAAAACTGATCAGGTAATTTTTCCTCGAATTTTTGCGATCCAGAAAGTCCTGAAACAAATAAAATACAAAAAGGAGGTTTTCTGCCTCCTAGGAATTAAATACCAATGAAGGGGACTTTGTAGGAAAGTCCCGGAAATCATCTAAAAATGCATAAATAACAATGTATGAAGGAAAATAATAATGAAAACTAACTCTATATGTAGCAATAATGATGATACAAAATGCACGTATCACCACCCGCTGGAACTTCGGCTCCGGTCTCCGGGTCAAAAGTGACGCAGACCTGGTAGCTTGCCAGTCGAGCCGTGGACAGAGGGATGATGTCGCTGTGGTTGTCGATGCTTTCCTTGCCGGTGGAGTATTTGATGCAGCACACGAAGGGAGAGGCATCCGAGCTGAGCTCGTGCCTGTTGTCGCAGCCAATGCAGTAGTACAACGTCAGATCCGATGACTCGGAGTCATCAGATCCAACGGACATTGTAGGCGTGGTCCGGCGCGATTATGACGTCGATGGTGATGAAGGAGCCAACACGATCAGCGTTGTCGGCGCAGTCGATGAAGTTGCATCCGGTAAATCGGCCACTGTTGGTGGTGAAGCAGCAGACGTGGCATTCGATGAAGTCGCGATTGCTGCAGGTCCCGAGTAGATCGGTTCCGGAAGTCGAAGAACGCCACCGGCGCTGATGCTGAGGTGAACGCTCCCGATCGTCAGGTCCATCCCGCCGCGTAAACCTGAGAAGGCCGAACGCGCCGCCAAGGTGTGGGTGGTGAACTCGAAGGACCCAAAGCAAATCGAGTCCTCCAAGACCGGAGATGATAGAGCCGATGAAGTCGATGCCGATGCAGATGTAGCTGGCATCACCGGAACAACCGATGATGTGCTTTGAATGACCAGGGTTCCCACAAACAGAGCCAATTGTCGAGGGAGCTCCTTGGCAATGCCCACCATGAGGGGCTTAGGGTTGACGGAATCCTGCAGGTTAGCACAAGATATCGGATACCAAACGAACAGAAGGCGAGATTTACCCAGGTTTGGGTCCCTCGATGAGGTAAAACCCTTACTCCTGCTTGTCTGATCTTGATTATGGTTGAAAAAGGGTACAATGGGGAAGCCGATAGACTGTGTGATTGTGATCTCGCCGAGACGCAAGGTTTCTAGGGTTTTGTGTATGCGGGATTGTGTAAGTTCTCATCCGGCAGGCCCTCTCCTAGCCTTTATATAGGAGGCCAGGTCCCGAGAGTCCTGCACGGATTCGACTAGATTACAACAAGATCTAATCTACCTTTTCCTTATGCGACGTCTCTTGCCTTGTCCGTCAAGAATCCACCTCCTTCCTTCTTTCCACCGCTACAACCGACGTATTGGTCCATCTTAGGCTGCAATGATCCTCATGGCCCCCCTATTGGGCCAGAGGAGGTAACCTAATGTCGGGTACCTGAAGGGTAATGTCCACATCAATAGATGAGCAACAATCATATATGCATCATCAATACAATTTTTCTCGTGTCTCATGTGATTTATGGTTTGTTTTCTATGTCCATGTATGATGAAATGCATCCAAATATTTAAATATGTATTCCTGATTTCTACATGTAGGATACAATGCATCTCAATTCTGAACAAATAGTATTCCATAATAGGAAAAACATCAATACGTATGGTGATATTTTTTCTTGGTAGAATTTAAGTGGGTTTGTGAAAGTACAACATGTTTTAATTTCAAATAGAGCCTACTTTGAGTTTTTTTTTTGGGGAAGGACACCATTTTCTGTCTCTCTCTCGTGCATGCCCGGTTTAACAATCACGACCACCACATCTTTCTTCAATGCTAGTTTTAACAATCATGATGCATGTTCATGATGTAATTAGCAAGGTGATTCGTACACCTCAATCTGACTTCGGGAAGCAATGGAACCAAAAATAGTATAAAAAGAGTATTTACATCAAAGCAAGTATACGTGGGTGCACCAACTCAAGTACCTTCTCATATGGAGTAATTAAATTAATTTTGAAAATTTCCATGTACATGTAAGGCCAACTTGAATTTTGACAAATGGCCCACTTCTTTTATTCTCAGGGTTTAAGTCAAACTTACTTGAATTTAGGACTAACGATATACTTGACTAATTCCTCGCATCTTTTGTGGTGCGATATTTTTGTGATGGATGGGAAACAATCATATATGCATCATCAATACAATTGCTCTCGTTTCTCATGTTATATTATTGTTGGTTTTCTATGTCCATGTATGATGCAATGCATCCGAATATTGAAATAGTTGTTCTTGTTTTCTATGTGTAGGATTCAATGCATGTGAGTTCTGAACTAATAATTTTCAATAATAGGAAAAATCCCTATGTATGATGATATTTTTGGATGCCAGAATTGAATAGGGCTTGTGAAAGTACACCATGTTTTAGTGTCAAACGCAGCCGACTATGAGTTATATTTTCCTTATTTTTGTTTAGGAAGGACACCATCTTTCTCTCTCACTTTGTCTTCTTTCTCTCTCACCTACATGCCTAATTTATCAATCACCACCACTGCATTTTTCTTCATCGCTAGTTTTTGTGCTCATAATGCATATTCATTATGTAATTCACAAGGTGATTGGTACTTCAATCGGACTTCATAACTATGGAACCAATAATACTAAAAAAAGTGTACTTAAATCAAATCAAATGTACGTGGGTGCACCAACTCAAGAATCTGCTCATGTGGAGTAAGTAAATTAATTTTCCAAATGTACATGTCCATAGGTAATGGTCGTCCCCTTCTTTTATTCTCAGGGTTTATGTCAAACTTACTTAAATTTAGGGCTAATGATAGAATTGACGGAATCCTCTTAACTCTTGTGGTGCTTTTATTATAGATGTGCTAAACAATCATTTATACACCATCAATACAATTAATCTCATTTATCATGCTATCTTATGGTTAGTTTTCTATGTCCATGTATGACGCAATGCATTCGAATAATGAAATATTTGTTCTTGATTTATGCGTGTAGGATACAATGCATCTGTGACGAGGGATTAACTCGTCAATGCCTACAGATTGTAGACTTAGGGTTTCGTGGAACTAGAGGGAAAGTAGAACTCAAAGGTGGTCAGACGAACAAAGGCGCCTAACTAGAAAGAAACGGTGGTTTTAGGGTTAACAATGATCGATCCTTTCTTCGCCCTCAGCTTCACCTTTATATAGGAGGCGAAGCCGAGGCTTTTCGTGTCATACAAGTATACAAACATCGTGCCACATCGGGACTTTCCATATATTGCTACAAGTTTTCCTATATTGACTATATTTCCTTAATCCGCACGTCCTTATCTTCATGGGGCTCCAAACCCTCGGCTTTGTGGGCCTTCAACTCCTTAAATACCTAAAAACATGAACCAGGGACATATATACGACATGCCCATTAGGCATACCCATGTCAGTAGCCCCCGAGATTTTATTCGAGTCATAGAATCGGGTAAAATCTCCCTCCTTCGTCCCTTTTTACAAATGCTTCGAGTCTATGAAGACGTTATTTTTATTCGACATCTATATTGTTCAGGGATATTGGTAAATGAGGCTGGTTCATTTGATGGATCAGGTACCAGTTCATAGAATCGGGTAAAACCTACTTCAAGTTCAAGTCCCTGGACTCGAACCTGGAATCCTGGTGTAACTCAGGACGTGCCGCTTTAGGACTTATCGAAAACTGAATTCCAGCTAAGTTACCGGGTACCCAACGCGTCTGCTGGGATTTTCTTCATATTTGTTGATGTGGATAAAGTGGGAGAGCGCATTCCGGTGCGATGCCACGCCACATAGGACGGATCCTGGGGTCTTACCTTCATGACCCTTTTTACGAGTCACGGCATTCAGAGTTTTTACTGCGGCGGACGCGCTCTGAGAATATATTGTCAAGTGCCTTTGTTCGGCTGATGGAATACCCCATTTCTTCGGGTTGCGCCATCTCTTTAGGTTACTATATTTTATTGAATGAAATCTTAATGCTCCCGATGGGAGTACATGACAATTTTACAAAACTCGAAGATGTCTACCCACTGTCGAGATTCTTCATGTTCATCTATATTGACTTGCTGTAATGCTCTTTCTATATTGACAAATTTCTTCGGGTGCGCGACCAGCGCTCCCGATGGGAGTAGCCCCCGAGGCTACATCCGAGTGTTTGCGCTAGGGTGTAGGCTCAACTTGCTTATTATTGGACTCCATATTTTTGCACTATCTTGTGTCTTATCAGGAACAAGAACAATACTCCCGATAAGAGTAGCCCCCGAGCCTATGATCAGGTGCTTGCAGCTGGACATAGGCTCCAAAATTCATGTTGCGCATTATATATTGCTTTATCAACTCGAAGATTTTCTTGTCCTTGACAGATATGAAAATGATGTGCTATCAACTCGTGTAACTGCCAGTGGACCACTGTTTGTAGGCCCAATACAACTGCCCTTCTCCCACGTCGCACTTAGTGGGGTTACCACGTATTCCAAAGCACCCGACACGTGCGCAGTAACTCCATTATCTTCATGTGAAATTTAAAAAAAATTATTTACCTCTCTTCCATGTGTAAGGTTATGATCATCTCCTCTCCACTGGACGGTCGATCTTCTCCGCCTTCCAGGTTAAAAGGTAAAACCTAACCCTCACGATTCCCTTTCTCACTTCGCCGCACAGAACCACCACTGCGCCATTGCCAGTACCCTCTGCTTCCAACGCACTATACTCCTTGTCCCCTCTTCTCGTCCTAGCTCCTCCTCTGCCACACTGGTCAGGTCAAAACGCGTCAAGAGCGGCACCGCTGGTGCTGAACCGGTGGAGAAGAAGAAGGTGTCTGGATGGGACAGATCTAAGTTCAATCCAACTGAACTCCGGAAGCTAAAGAAGCTGGGGCTGCTCACTGATGAGGGGATGGTGAAAATCCCTGGTGATGAAGCGACCCCCAATCCTCCCGAAGGGTATCGGGTAATCTTCTCCGATTTCCTCCTTCGTGGCCTCTCCACTCCTATTCACGAGTTCCTTCAGGGACTCCTTTTCCTCTACGGGATTCAGCTGTACCAGCTGACTCCCAATTCCATTCTCCACATCCCTATCTTCATCACTCTCTGTGAATGTTTCCTCGGCATCCACCCTCATTGGGGCCTATGGAAACGCATCTTCTTTCTCCGCCGCCACAACTCGAGGGATGCCATCTACGACGTAGGTGGTGTCTGCATCTGCGTGCGGCCTGAAGCCGACTACTTTGATATGAAGTTTGCTGACTCGGTCCAAGGTTGGCTCAAGAAATGGCTCTATGTGAAGGATGAGACAACCGCCGACAAGAAATACGGCCTTGCTCCCTTTGACATGTCGCAATAAATTCGGAGGCGCCACTCTTGGGATGCCGAAGCAACTCCAGAGGAAATTGCGGCTACCCAGCACCTGATAGAGTAGATTAAAAAAACTGCAAACTTCCCGAGGAAAAGAACTATCGGGTGTTCAAATAATAGCGCATTTTCTGCAGATCCGTGTGCAGCCTCTCCAAGCTAGGTCGAATCCCCTAGGGCTTTATTCTGGCGCTGGTGATCCTGCGAGGATATCTGAGGATCTTCCTGTTAAGGATCTGGAGAAATTGATTCGCCGATTTACTTCCCTTAGTAAGAAACTTGAAGTGTCTGCATCCTGCCGCGTGAAGCCATACAGCAGCGCACATGCCCTTCCAGCTGTAAGTTCCTTCCTGAAGTTTTTCTTACTTTCTCTGCCCAACTTATCTTTCATAGTGTAACTCGCAATCTATTTGTATAGAAACACGTATCTCTCTTCTCCCTGTCGCCTGTTCCCGAGAATGGGGAAGTACCCGAGCGAGCAATTGATGAGGATTCCCAAGAGGCTGCGCCTCGCGAGAGTGAACCCGCGGAATCTGAAAAAAGTGCAGGTTCGTCGACTCGCATCTCTGAATCATCCCGAACGCACTCTGCTCCTCATTCTGTGACTTCACCAGATGGTAGGAAAAAAAAAGGCAAAGTGATGAAGAAGACTCGGGTACCTCCAAACTGGCCGCAGATGCACCAGAAGAAACTTCCCAAGGGCAAACTTTTTCTTTCAACCCCTTCGATGCAGCTCTTGGCATGAGCTCGTAAGTTTCGTTTCTCGTTTATCACACCCGTTTTACCTAACTTCTGTTATATTTTATCCTAGCACTTCTTACTCAAATGTTAGGGATGACGAGGTGCCCTCGGAAAGTGATGCTCCTGGAACAGCAAAAACTAGTGCATCTCAAACGCTCGTTGTCTGTGAGGACACGAAGATTCCCCTGAAGCCACCGAACTGGCGAAAAGCCCACGGGTATTAAAGAAAAAACCAAGAACCAATAATGTTGGCAAAGGGGTTGTTATTGCTGAGGATTTATCGACTCCCCCTCCGGGCGATGTAAGTTTGCTTTTCTTGTTTTTCGAGTCCTTCCTGTTCAATAATGACCATTTTCTTATACTTCTTCCCTCCTATACATTTCGACTTTTTGTAGCTGATATATAACAAAGTAAATGCTCGACATAGCTAACCGCTTTATCGGGTTCCGTGATGAAGCTGACGCCTTGAAAAGTAAGTGTTGCATATTCTGTTTTTGATAAACTCGTGTTGATTGCTATGATGTAAACCTTTCCTTTTTCCCAGGCTCGCTACTCACTGCGCAGGAGCATATCGAGTAACTTGAAAAGAAACTTGAGGCTTGCAAAAATGCTCGCAAAGATGCCGACGTAAAAGATGCAAGTGCCAACGAGCTACAAACTAGACTTGATTCTGCAGAGCTAGCCATGAAAGAGAAATCTGAACAAGTTGCCCAACGAGAAGCTGACTTAATAGAGCGACTCGAAAAACTATCTGACAAATTCTTAGGTACCTCCAGCCTACCCTTTTTTCTGCAACTCTGGGCATGTACTACTGAATTTTCCTCTTTTCAGCAGAGCGTATTGGTGAGAGGTATACGAAGAATCAGGAGCAAGAAGAAGATGCACTCCTGGATTCCCTCACGACACTAGAGATAAACTGCCATCTTGCGCGAGTCTGCTTGAAGCAAGGTCGGACTGCTTTCGAATGCTTGTTCTAGCGTTTCTTCCCGAAGGAAACTGCGCCGGACAAGTTTGAGCCTCTCGCCAGGTGCTTCACAGGCAAGGATGACACTGCTCTGAAGGCACCATTGCATTGGCCATAGGTAATGGCGAAAAGATTGACTGGGCGAAGGTGGCGACCGTTCGAGGTCTGACTGCAGAAAAATGGACTAATCTTTTGAGGAGTGCGAAGGCCTTCTCGAAGAAGTTGATTGCCATCATCGACCGAACGTCTGCCTCTTCCACCAGTACTACTCAGACTGAGGTCAAGTAGACAAACTTGCGCTTTCGCTTTTGTAAAAGTATGTCCTTTTCTTCTTTTTAGCTGTTTTGTAAGCTACTCTATCGACTGCGGCCTTTTGAACCTTCCCTTGTAATATATCCTTACGATGAATGAAAAAAACAACTTACCGCGAAATTGATGTCGAATGTTTTACACTTTTTCCAGTTATATGTTGATGACTTTATCGAATCCGGACATCCCGATACTTCCCTTGACGCCTCGAGGCCTACAGAAACTCCTGAGGTTGCTAACTTACACACACCAGTGATAACTGACTCGATTAAAATGGAGATGGAAGGTCTTCGGCAACAACTGCAGTTGCTGAAGAAACAAGCTATGACTGCCCTGGACCAAGCGAGGAAATCTTCTGAACGCGAACAGGCTGCTCTTCTTCAAGCGCAGAAATCTGCCTGGAAACAGCTGCTACTTTGGAAGCCACACGTGCTACCGAACACGAAAATTACATGATTGAGCTTATGACTGATGCGAGTCAAGATGTGGTTGGTACACTTCCTTTTCAAATTCTTTGACTAGAAAAATCTTATCTAACAATGACATACTATATTGCTTTCCCTTCCGCATAGGTTATTCTTTGGACGTTGCTGCAGAAGAAAAAAGAGTTCCGCCTCAGAAAAATTTCCCCGCAAGCCCGTGAAAGCCTCCATCTCCTGTAACATTGTTGGGGAAAGGCTTGGGAAATCTCCCGTGGCGGAGCTTCTCGAAGATGTCTTTGGTGCACACGCCCTAGGACATCTTCGGAAGTTCCGCCTCGGAAAAATTTCCCCGCAAGCCCGTGAAAGCCTCCATCTCCTGTAACATTGTTGGGGAAAGGGTTGGGAAATATCCCGTGGCGGAGCTTCTCGAAGATGTCTTTGGTGCACACGCCGTAGGACATCTTCAGAAGTTCCGCCTCGGAAATTTTTCCCCGCAAGCCCGTGAAAGCCTCCATCTCCTGTAACATTGTTGGGGAAAGGGTTGGGAAATCTCCCGTGGCGGAGCTTCTCGAAGATGTTGTTGGTGCTCATGCCCTAGGACTTCAGAAGTTCCGCCTTGGAAAAATTTCCCCGCAAGCCCCTGAAAGCCCGAATCGGCAGGAGGCCGGCCACATTTGAACTACCGGTAAATGATATAATGCTCAAGATTTTTTGTAAAAATCATTTTTAGGTTCAGAACATGATATTTCATGCTATAACTTTCCCACCGTTTCTCTCCCGCCATTTCTCTCCCGCCCTTTCTCTCCCGCCATTTCTCTCCTGCCCTTTCTATCCCACCATTTTCCTGCCAAGTTTTCCCGCCCTTTTCTCCTGCCCATTCTCTCCCGCCAAGTTTTCCCGTTGTTTTAGCCCCTCACCTCCCTACATATAGCCATGTCTTCTCCTAATGATGAACGGTGGTTGAACAACCTCTCAAGTACCGCTTCAGAGGACACCCCCAGCGAGGTGGAAGATTTCGACAACTGATTAGTTTGTGTGTGTCGAGTAATGGCAGTGTCGAGTCCGGGTGTCTAGCTCATCGTGTGTCGACCAAGTGTTTAGTGTTTTGTTCATGTGTGGGTGTAGTTCTTTAAGTGTTTTGGTTCGTGTGTGGGTCTAGTTCTTTAAGTGTTTTGGTTCGTGTGTGTGTCTAGTTCTTAACTGTATCGTTATTGTGTGTCTACTTCTTTAAATTCAATATGTTTGTGATCCTTATTTTATGTGTGTCCACATGGTGTGTACACTCACCGGTGGGGTGAACCGGAGGGAATCTTGAGATAGTATGGATCCATCCTTGCCACCACATGTCCCCATGACCTGACCAAGCTCAAACGAAGGCACAATGCCACCGCGGCACCGCCGCCGGAGTGTAGTCAATGCTGTAGACCGCGCGGTCAACGGATTAGGGTTTCCTTGGAAAGCGAGCCTCGGAGGGTGGGAATGACCCCAAAAAAATTGTGTGTCCACAAGGTGTGTACACTAGCATGGTAGGGTGTTGTATGATCGAATGTTGTACCCCTGGGTGTGTCCGGCTACACGCACATGCGCTGACGGCACTTAGGCATGTTCTGGACATATAGGGTGGAACTCCCTGGAAGGGCTAACTGGAGGGAATCTTGAGATAGTATGGATCCATCCTTGCCACCACATGTCCCCATGACCTAACCAAGCTCAAACGAAGGCACAATGCCACCGCGGCACCGCGGCACCACCGCTGGGGTGTAGTCAATGCTATAGACCGCGCGGTCAACGGATTAGGGTTTCCCTGGAAAGCGAGCCTCAGAGGGTGGGAATGACCCAAAAAAGTGTGTGTGTCCACATGGTGTGTACACTAGAATGGTGGGGTGTTGTATGATCCAATGTTGTACCCCCGGGTGCGTCCGGATACACGCACATGCGCTGATGACACTTAGGCATATTCTGGACGTATAGGGTGGAACTCCCGGGTAGGGCTAACCGGAGGGAATCTTGAGATAGTATGGATCCATCCTTGCCACCACATGTCCCCATGACCTAACCAAGCTCAAACGAAGGCACAATGCCACCGCGACACCGCCGCTGGGGTGTAGTCAATGCTGTAGACCGTGCGGTCAACGGATTAGGGTTTCCCTGGAAAGCGAGCCTCGGAGGGTGAGAATGCTCCAAAAAATTGTGTGTGTCCACATGGTGTGTACACTAACATGGTGGGGTGTTGTATGATTCAATGTTGTACCCCCGGGTGTATCCGGCTACACGCACATGCGCTGACGGCATTTAGGCATGTTCTGGACGTATAGGGTGGAACTCCCGGGAAGGGCTAACCAGAGGGAATCTTGAGATATCCCAACCCTTTCCCCAACAATGACTTACTATATTGCTTTCCCTTCCGCATAGGGTTTTTTATGCGTCTTGCGGCTGCAGCCAATGTCAATTTCTGGGCGGACGAAGCGCGCTATCACGCTATTGTCCAATTTCAGGACCGCGCCGCTCAAGCACGTGAGTTTATCGACTTTTGCCGTAGTTCGCTGTGTATGGTGTACAATGCCATGTTTCCTCGCAATCCGCAACCCAAGAATTTTTCTGAACTGATGGAAAAGTTCAAGAACGTACGGGACATTCATAGCTTCGTTAAGGCGCAAATGGTTGCTGGGGCGAAGTTTGCCTTAATTTGGCTTAGGATCCATCACCCGAAGATTGATCTTGAGGAAGTTGCAAAGGGAGTCCTCTTTAAGAGCTCGAAGAAGAAGATAAGGCTTGACCGTCATATTGAGGCAGTGTCTGGTCCTGCTGAAAAAATGATTGACAAGCTGCTCGAAGTAGATTCGAATTTTTTCAAGAACTTCCGATACGATGAGTCAACACAACAAATGTGAGCCCCAAACGAAACTATAGACAGATTTGTGTGAATACTTCCCATGTACTCTTGTATAGCTATATTAGTTTTTCCGTGAGGTCAATTTCCAACCAAAATGCGCATCTATAAGTATATTGTATTTGTTTTATTGGCTGAGCCCCCGATCGTCGGGTAACAAGAGCCATTTGCCATACACACCATGTTGTAGAAATATTGTTGTATTCGCGAGACACTTGTGCGGTCAAGGCGAAATTGTTTTGAAGTTACCATGTCATTTCTATATTTATTTTCCAACTAAGCCCCCAAGTATCAGGTGGTAGTAGTTTTTGTTGTTGTCGATGAACTATATTAATTTACCCGCGAGACTTGTGTTAGGTCAACACGAGTATTTTATGAAATTTGTCGAATTGCGCTATATTTAATTTGCGGGTCAAGCCCTCGAGCGTTGGTTGCGAGAAAAAAGATAATATTCGACACCACTATATTCATTCAACCATGGTATATATCAGCAAAGCAAGCTCGCCTCATTAAAAACCTTTCAGTCCCACTCGGTACCCTGAAAGGAAAAGAGTGCGTCTGAAAACTTGGGGGTTGTTCAGGTACATTGTATGCTTACATGGTCTTTGCGCACACAATTCTACGCGTAGAAACGTTGTAGTTGTGCGACATTCCACGGGTTCCCTTCGGTTTTGCTTGTCTTGCGATAGGCTCCACCTGGAATGAACTCTGTGACGATGTATGGTCCCACCCATGGGGATTCCAACTTTTCATGGCCATCTTGCTTGAGTCGAAGGACTAGATCACCGACCTCAAAAGATCGGGGGCGGAGTCAACGACTATGATACTTCTTTAGGTTCTGTTGGTATGCGCTTACTCGAGATAATACCACGTCTCTTGCTTCGTCGACTGCATCAACGTCATCTTCAAGCGCTCTTTGCGACGCTTCTTCATCGTATTCTGCGACTCGTGGAGAATCATGAGCCAGTTCCACTGGAAGCACGGCTTCGGCCCCGTGGACCAGAAAGAAAGGTGTTTCTTGAGTTGCTGCATTTGGGGTTGTTCGTAGACTCCATCACACGGAGGGTAACTCGTCGACCCAAGCGTGCCTTGCTTTTTTGAGTGGTGCTAACAGGCGTTTCTTAATGCCATTGCAAATGAGACCATTTGCTTTTTTGACCTGGCCATTGGTTTGTGGATGCGCCACAGATGCGAACTGTAGCTTGATACCCAGCCCTTCGCAGTAATCCTTGAACTCTCGAGAGGTGAAGTTAGTGCCATAGTCTGTTACTATGCTATTTGGGATGCCAAAGCGAAAGACAATCCCTTTGATGAAGTTTACAGCCGCTGTTGAATCTGTTGTTGTTACCAGTTTCGCCTCGACCCACTTGGTAAATCTGTCGACTGCTACAAGTAGGTAGACATGGCCTCCTAGTCAAGATTTGTGCAATTTTCCTACCATGTCGAGTCCCCACTGGGCAAAAGGCCATGCCAGAGGTGTTGGCATCAGATCGGCTGCTGGAGCATGTGGCTTGGACGCGAATCTTTGACAAGCTTCACAGGTACGCACAATGTTCTTTGCATCCTCTATGGCTGATAGCCAATAAAAACCTGTTCGGAAAGCCTTGGCCGCAATTGCTCGACTGCTTGCATGATGGCCGCATATTCCTTCGGGTATGTCCTTGAGTATGAGCTGTCCTTCTTCGGGTGTGACGCATCGTTGTAGGACACATGAGATACTGCGTTTATATAACTCGCCTTTGACAAATGTGAATGCTTTAGATCGCCTAATGATTCTGCGAGCTTCGACTGGGTCTGCTGGAATTTCTTGGTTTACGATGTATGCCAAGTACGCTTCCATCCATGGAATCTGTATCATCAGCACCTCCTCTGGTTCCTCTTCCTCGTCCGAAGTCGACAATTCTAGGGCTATTGCAGACCCCGAGCCATTTTTTTGTTTGTCCTTCGTCTTCTTTGGTTGCCCTTGTGCTGCGAGTGTCTTCGGCTTGATTGATCTCTCGCTGATTTCCTCCCAAAATACTCCCGGAGGTATGGGCAGGCATTGTGACCCGATGTTTGCTAGAGCGTCGGCTTCATCATTACTGAATCTGCTCACGTGATTTACTTCGAATCCGTCAAAAGTTTTTCCAGGTCATTGTATGCATCTCGATACGCTATCATGTTGTCGTTGACCGCATCGCACTTGTTCATCACCTGTTGCGCTACCAATTGCGAGTCTCCGAAAATTTTCATGCGCGTCGCGCCGCATGCTTTTGCCATTCTCATCCCATGGAGCAAAGCATCATACTCTGCTTCGTTGTTTGATGCGTTTGGGAAAGTCATCCACCTTATGTACTTCATTTTGTCGCCTTGCGGAGAAGTGAGTACCACCCCAGCTCCTGCTCCTTCTTTTCTCTTGGACCCGTCAAAATGCATGTGCCAGGTACTCGATAAATCCGGTGGTCCTGTATTTTGCAGCTCTATCCATTCTGCTACAAAATCTGGCAAGATCTACGACTTGATTGCTTTTCTTTTTTCATACGTGATGTCCCAAGGGGAAAGTTCTATTCCCCAAAGGGAGACACGTCCTGTAGCTTCGGGGTTGTTCAAGATGTTCGAGAGGGGTGCCTCATTGACTACCACGATCGGGTGTGCCGAAAAGTAGTGTCGTAATTTTCTTGCGGACATAAAGACTCCATATGCTAGCTTCTGATAGTGTGGGTATCACTGCTTGGATGGAGATAAAACTTCACTGAAGAAATATACTAGGCGTTGTGACAGAGATTCGTGTCCGCGAAGGAACACGGGTATCGCTGAACCCCAGAAGTTCGAACATAGGGGACTCAGAATCACGTCGTTGACTTCTCGACGGGGGCTCTTCAGAGATGGACACGGCAGTTACCTAGGTTCAGGGCCCTCGGAGAGGTAAAACCCCTACGTCCTGCTTTGGTGGATGTATTGCAGGTCACAATGAAGAAGATGAACGTACAGGTAGCTAGGGTTTGTGATCGCTCTGGATCGTCCCCCACTACGCTAGCAAGGCTAGTCCTTATATGGAGGAGCTGGTCCTCTTCCCCCGAAATATCTTGAGGGGGAAGGGTTTCCACATCTCCAAACTGAAGGCAGGAAACTCCCACGCCCTTTACAGGATGGACTTAGTCCATGGTCGATTAAAGTGTCGGTCCATGGCAGGATGATGAGGTCGTTGGTGATGCCTCCCGTGGCCGTTTGTGCCGTCCACCCGGCCTTGCACCAAAGTGGCATGGACAGGGTCTTGGCGCTTTGGTCCTCGTCGAGCTCGATTTAGCACCAAAGTGGCAAAGGCATCTCGCCTCCTCGGGATGGAGCTTTTGAGCTCAGCCATGACGGGCACGCCTCCTGGGTGGCTTGTCTTGTAGCCTGGGCAGCACGTACTTCATGTCCTTGTGGAAGGCCTTGTGAGGATGGAATCCAATGCTTCCTTGGTTGATCTTATCGTTTCCCAGAAGCCTCTTTGACCGGGAGAGGTTGGTGGCTCGGGGACCTCCGCGAGGGAGTTCCACCCCGAGCCTATCTTCCGCTCCAGTAGTGAGTCTCCATGAGGGCTTGATGCCTCGCGGAGCCTCGGGATAGGGATTGCTCCCATCCCGATTGTAAAGGCCGTCGGGAGCCCGGGCCCAGCAGTTGGGCCAGGGTACCCCCTAGCCACTGGTCCCACAGTAGCCCCCGGACGCCTGTCCTATAGGTGTCCATCAGGAGGTGAAAGGGCAGGGGCCCCATCGTGGCTGGGTCCGGCTCGCGACCCGAGTCAGCACGACTCGTGCGGTTGCCATCCGTGCCACTGGTTACGGGGGAAGTGCGTCATCCGGTCCGTTGGACTGGGAAGTGGGCATCGTGGGGAGCAATGCCTTCTTGGGGAAGCCTCCCATAAATAGGGAGCAGCCCCTTGCCGCCAGCCAACTCACCCCTGCCTGCTCAGCTTCTCAGACATTACTGGTTCTAGTCTCCCAGTCGCCTTCCTTCCGTCCACAGCAGTTCTTGCGCTACCGCGTCCATGGCGAACGAGGAGTCTTCTTCCGCACCGGCCCGTGCTCCGCCGCCTCCGGCTCCCCGGCCCGCTCTGGCGCAGTCGTGGATCATCGATACCAAAGGTCTGCGGAAGGATCGACGGATCGGTGCTTCTGCAACCAATGAGTGGGGTGCCACCGAGATGTGGCCGGCCACCGCGCGCCTCGCCGGTCTTCCGGCCACGGCGTACCCCCTCATCCTCCACTGTGTCACCGCCATGCTGGTTCCGCCGTTCTCTCTTTTCTTTACAGCCATCCTGGAGCACTATCAAATTTCGGTGCTCCACCATCATCCCAACACCGTCACCACTTTGGCAATATTTGCTTTCTGGTGTGAGGCCTTTGTTGGCATCTCTCCTTCGGTGGCCCTCTTCCGCTCCTTCTACTCCCTGAACTTCATCGACCCGATGGAGTGCTCAGGGTGCCTCGCCTTCATCCCCGTTCTCGGCCAAGCCTTCGCCTCCATGAGCTGGTCGCTGTCGCTCCCGTTCTTCCGGAGGAATTGGCTCTATGTGAACGTGGGAGTGAGGAGCCCTCACTACGATGCCCCCACCGCCCTTCCGGCGTATGGGCGCAACTGGGAGAGTTCCCCTTTTTCCTTCGATGGGATGGAGGCTCTGGAGGAGAGGATCTCCGACCTGGAGACAATGGGGCTGACGGGCGAGAAGGTGGCCATCGAGTTCCTGCGGCAGCGGGTCGTGCCCCTGCAATCGCCATTCCACAGGTATGTGGGCGCTGAACAGTAGCGGCACCTCACTGCGTTTGGAACCGGCTGTGCTGCCTCTGAGAGTCGTCGCCGAGGTGGTTAAGCTCTTCCTGGGAGTGGAGCAGGTGCCGCCTCTCCCACCGATGGCCACCTCCCTGTACGATGTGCCCGAAGCAGAGGATACCTTGAGGGGGATGCCCCACTTTGATCAGTGGGGGCCATGCCCGCCGGGTACAATGAGAGACAACCCCTGCCCCTTTCGCGTGATTGGGGAGGATATCTCCGAGCTTGAAGACGAGGGCCTGGACCCTCTTGGGACAAGCACGAACCCTCAAGCTAGCAGGTACACACATGTGCTCCTCTCCGAGACTTCTTCGGAAGAGGACAAGAAGGTCACCCCCTCCGCCAGCAGGTCCCCCACCGCCCTGCGTGAACCCAGCCTACTTTAGCCTCGGAGAGGCTTCCTGTAAGTCTGTGTTCGCGGCAGTGGGTGTCGGATGACTCTGATGTCGACAGGTGAGCCTCCTAAGCAAGCCCCCTTGTCTTTAGCTTCTTTCTTTGGTGCTTACCCATCTTGTTTGTAGGTCGTCGAAGAAGAAACGTCGCAAGAGGGGCAAGTCCAGATCCGCCAAGCCTCGTAAGCGCTCGAAACGGGAGAGTCGGGCCGAGAGGCTTCCGGACCCAGCCCCGAGCTCCCCTTCTCCCTTACCGCCGGCTTGCGCAGGTAACATTGGCGAGAGACCGATGGTGGTTTCGCGCGAGGCATCTCCTACTCCGGCGGAGGAGATTTGCGTAGAAGGAGGGGTCCTCGCGGAGGGCCCGGTTAGAGGCCAACAGCTGGCATCTACCTCGGATGCCGGGCTGGTTCCCCCGAATGGTTTGGGAGGGATCCCCACTCCTGCTCGGGAGGAGGGGGCAGCATCGCCTGACACCGCCTCTGGGGCAGTTGTGGCCCATCTGCCCACCTTCACTCCCCGAGGCCCAGGTTGGGTGTGTGGTGGCACATGCCGACGCTCTGCTCCGTGAGGCTGATCACCTCATCGAGGAGATGTCCCGGGCCAGCCACGACCTTTCCCGGAGGCGGACCAGCGCCCTTCCACCGGAGGTCCCTCCGCCCGGTGCCTCAACCGCATCCACGTTACGCTCTGATACGTCTCCGACGTATCAATAATTTCTTATGTTCCATGCTACATTATTGATGTTATCTACATGTTTTATGCACACTTTATGTCATATTCGTGCATTTTCTGGAACTAACCTATTAACAAGATGCCGAAGTGCCAGTTGCTGTTTTCTGCTGTTTTTGGTTTCAGAAATCCTAGTAAGGAAATATTCTCGGAATTGGACGAAATCAAAGCCCAGGGGCCTATATTTCCACGAAGCTTCCAGAAGTCCGAAGGAGAGACAAAGAGGGGCCACGTGGGGGCCACACCCTAGGGCGGCGCGGCCCCCCCCTTGGCCGCGCGGCCCTATGGTGTGGGACCCCCGTGCCGCCTCTTGACCTGCCCTTCCACCTACAAATAGCCTCCGTGACGAAACCCCCAGTACCGAGAACCACGATACGGAAAACCTTCCAGAGACGCCGCCAACGCCGATCCCATCTCGGGGGATCCAGGAGATCGCCTCCGGCACCCTGCCGGAGAGGGGAATCATCTCCCGGAGGACTCTACGCCGCCATGGTCGCCTCCGGTGTGATGAGTGAGTAGTCTACCCCTGGACTATGGGTCCATAGCAGTAGCTAGATGGTTGTCTTCTCCCCATTGTGCTATCATTGTCGGATCTTGTGAGCTGCCTAACATGATCAAGATCATCTATCTGTAATTCTATATGTTGCGTTTGTTGGGATCCGATGAATAGAGAATACTTGTTATGTTGATTATCAAAGTTATACTTATGTGTTGTTTATGATCTTGCATGCTTTCCGTTACTAGTAGATGCTCTGGCCAAGTAGATGCTTGTAACTCCAAGAGGGAGTACTTATGCTCGATAGTGGGTTCATGCCTGCATTGACACCTGGGATAGTGACAGAAAGTTCTAAGGTTGTGTTGTGCTGTTGCCACTAGGGATAAAACATTGATGCTATGTCTAAGGATGTAGTTGTTGATTACATTACGCACCATACTTAATGCAATTGTCTGTTGCTTTGCAACTTAATACTGGAGGGGGTTCGGATGATAACCTGAAGGTGGACTTTTTAGGCATAGATGCAGTTGGATGGCGGTCTATGTACTTTGTCGTAATGCCCAATTAAATCTCACTATACTCATCATGATATGTATGTGCATTGTCATGCTCTCTTTATTTGTCAATTGTCCAACTGTAATTTGTTCACCCAACATGCTGTTCGTCTTATGGGAGAGACACCTCTAGTGAACTGTGGATCCCGGTCCAATTCTCTTTACTGAAATACAATCTCTTGCACATCTTTGTTCTCTTTTCTGCAAACAATCATCTTCCACACAATACGGTTAATCCTTTGTTACAGCAAGCCGGTGAGATTGACAACCTCACTGTTTCGTTGGGGCAAAGTACTTTGGTTGTGTTGTGCAGGTTCCACGTTGGCACCGGAATCCCTGGTGTTGCGCCGCACTACATCCCGCCGCCATCAACCTTCAACGTGCTTCTTGACTCCTACTGGTTCGATAAACCTTGGTTTCTTACTGAGGGAAACTTGCTGCTGTACGCATCACACCTTCCACTTGGGGTTCCCAACGAGCGTGTGCTTTACGCGTCATCAAGCTAAATTTCTGGCGCCGTTGCCGGGGAGATCAAGACACGCTGCAAGGGGAGTCTCCACTTCTCAATCTCTTTACTTTGTTTTGTCTTGCTTAGTTTTATTTACTACTTTGTTTGCTGCACTAAATCAAAATACAAAAAAAATAGTTGCTAGTTTTACTTTATTTACTATCTTGTTTGCTATATCAAAAACACAAAAAAATTAGTTACTTGCATTTACTTTACTTTATTCATCATGTTTCCTTTTAATTTTACCACAAAAGACATACCGGTAGGACGTGGGTCTATAGTTGGGAGAAATAATATAGAAGAATTCTTCAACCATGTTAGTACCGTTGACGATTTTGAGGATAGACACTTGGTAGATCTTGCGCCTACTTATGAAATTGCTGCTGCGCATTTAGTTCGCCTGTTGGAAACTAAATTTGTTAATCTTAATCCTATAATCCAACACATGTTTTTCACACTTGGTGATATGGAAGAAGGGGAAAAGAAAGATTTTGTTTTAGAAACCCTTCTTAGAGAATTTGGTGGTCTAGCAAGAGAAGCTAGAAAGGTCTTTGCTAAATTTAATATGCTCGGTTCTCCTACTAATTTTGTTAGCCTCCTTGAAAAGATGGACATGCATAGAATAAGATACACTAATAATATTGATGATGGAGGGGAGATCAAAGCACCAATACCATGTAAGCTCCTAGCTATGAATGATGCACTATAAAATAACTATGCTTGGCTTGTTCCTGAAAATTTGTTTGATGAGAGTAGCACGCCTAAGACTAATGAAAAAGGGGATGCTAAAACTTATGTATCTAATATATTATGCCTGGTTGAGAAAACTCCACACCCCGCTGTAGAAGTACCACCCTTCGATAATACTTGATACACACTTTCTGCGCCTAGCTGAAAGGCGTTAAAGAAAAGCGCTTATGGGAGACAACCCATGTTTTTACCTACAGTACTTTGTTTTTATTTTGTGTCTTGGAAGTTGTTTACTACTGTAGCAACCTCTCCTTATCTTAGTTTTGTGTTTTGTTGTGCCAAGTTAAGCCGTTGATAGAAAAGTAAGTACTAGATTTAGATTACTGCACAGTTCCAGATTTCTTTGCTGTCACGAATCTGGGTCCACCTCCCTGTAGGTAGCTCAGAAAATTAAGCCAATTTACGCGCATGATCCTCAGATATGTATGCAACTTTCATTAAATTTGGGCATTTTCATTTGAGCAAGTCTGGTGCCATTTTAAAATTCGTCAATACGAACTGTTCTGTTTTGACAGATTCTGCCTTTTATTTCGCATTGCCTCTTTTGCTATGTTGGATGAATTTTTTTGATCCACTAATGTCCAGTAGCATTATGCAATGTCCAGAAGTGTTAAGAATGATTGTGTCACCTCTGAATATGTTAATTTTTATTGTGCACTAACCCTCTAATGAGTTGTTTCGAGTTTGGTGTGGAGGAAGTTTTCAAGGATCAAGAGAGGAGTATGATGCAACATGATCAAGGAGAGTGAAAGCTCTAAGCTTGGGGATGCCCCGGTGGTTCACCCCTGCATATATCAAGAAGACTCAAGCGTCTAAGCTTGGGGATGCCCAAGGCATCCCCTTCTTCATCGACAACATTATCAGGTTCCTCCCCTGAAACTATATTTTTATTCCATCACATCTTATGTGCTTTTGCTTGGAGCGTCGGTTTGTTTTTGTTTTTTGTTTTGTTTGAATAAAATGGATCCTAGCATTCACTTTATGGGAGAGAGACACGCTCCGCTGTAGCATATGGACAAGTATGTCCTTGGTTTCTACTCATAGTATTCATGGCGAAGTTTCTCCTTCGTTAAATTGTTATATGGTTGGAATTGGAAAATGATACATGTAGTAATTGCTATAAATGTCTTGGGTAATGTGATACTTGGCAATTGTTGTGCTCATGTTTAAGCTCTTGCATCATATGCTTTGCACCCATTAATGAAGAAATACATATAGCATGCTAAAATTTGGTTTGCATATTTGGTTTCTCTAAGGTCTAGATAATTTCTAGTATTGAGTTTGAACAACAAGGAAGACGGTGTAGAGTCTTATAATGTTTTCAATATGTATTTTATGTGAGTTTTGCTGCACCAGTTCATCCTTGTGTTTGTTTCAAATAAGCCTTGCTAGCCTAAACCTTGTATCGAGAGGGAATACTTCTCATGCATCCAAAATACTTGAGCCAACCACTATGCCATTTGTGTCCACCATACCTACCTACTACATGGTATTTTCCGCCATTCCAAAGTAAATTGCTTGAGTGCTACCTTTAAAATTCCATCATTCACCTTTGCAATATATAGCTCATGGGACAAATAGCTTAAAAACTATTGTGGTATTGAATATGTAATTATGCACTTTATCTCTTATTAAGTTGCTTGTTGAGCGATAACCATGTTTACTGGGGACGCCATCAACTTTTCGTTGTTGAATTTCATGTGAGTTGCTATGCATGTTCGTCTTGTCTGAAGTAAGGGCGATCTACACTGAGTTGAATGGTTTGAGCATGCATATTGTTAGAGAAGAACATTGGGCCGCTAACTAAAGCCATGATCCATGGTGGAAGTTTCAGTTTTGGGCAAACATCCTCAAATCTCTAATGAGAAAAGAATTAATTGTTGTTGAATGCTTAAAGCATTAAAAGAGGAGTCCATTATCTGTTGTCTATGTTGTCCCGGTATGGATGTCTAAGTTGAGAATAATCAAAAGCGAGAAATCCAAATGCGAGCTTTCTCCTTAGACCTTTGTACAGGCGGCATAGAGGTACCCCTTTGTGATACTTGGTGAAAGCATATGTATTGCGGTGATAATCCAGGTAGTCCAAGCTAATTAGGACAAGGTGCGGGCACTATTGGTACACTATGCATGAGGCTTGCAACTTATAAGATATAATTTACATGATGCATATGCTTTATTACTACCGTTGACAAAATTGTTTCATGTTTTCAAAATCAAAGCTCTAGCACAAATATAGCAATCGATGCTTTTCCTCTATGGAGGACCATTCTTTTACTTTCAATGTTGAGTCAGTTCACCTATTTCTCTCCACCTCAAGAAGCAAACACTTGTGTGAACTGTGCATTGATTCCTACATACTTGCTTATTGCACTTATTATATTACCCTATGTTGACAATATCCATGAGATATACATGTTACAAGTTGAAAGCAACCGCTGAAACTTAATCTTCTTTTGTGTTGCTTCAATGCCTTTACTTTGAATTATTGCTTTATGAGTTAACTCTTATGCAAGACTTATTGATGCTTGTCTTGAAGTGCTATTCATGAAAAGTCTTTGCTTTATGATTCACTTGTTTACTCATGTCATATATATTGTTTTGATCGCTGCATTCACTACATATGCTTTACAAATAGTATGATCAAGATTATGATGGCATGTCACCCCAGAAATTATTTGTGTTATCGTTTTACCTGCTCGGGACGAGCAGAACTAAGCTTGGGGATGCTGATACGTCTCCGACGTATCGATAATTTCTTATGTTCCATGCTACATTATTGATGTTATCTACATGTTTTATGCACACTTTATGTCATATTCGTGCATTTTCTGGAACTAACCTATTAACAAGATGCCGAAGGAAATATTCTCGGAATTGGACGAAATCAAAGCCCAGGGGCCTATTTTTCCACGAAGCTTCCAGAAGTCCGAAGGAGAGACGAAGAGGGGCCACGTGGGGGCCACACCCTAGGGCGGCGCGGCCCCCCCTTGGCCGCGCGGCCCTATGGTGTGGGACCCCCGTGCCGCCTCTTGACCTGCCCTTCCGCCTACAAATAGCCTCCGTGACGAAACCCCCAGAACCGAGAACCACGATACGGAAAACCTTCCAGAGACGCCGCCAACGCCGATCCCATCTCGGGGGATCCAGGAGATCGCCTCCGGCACCCTGCCGGAGAGGGGAATCATCTCCCGGAGGACACTACGCCGCCATGGTCGCCTCCGGTGTGATGAGTGAGTAGTCTACCCCTGGACTATGGGTCCATAGCAGTAGCTAGATGGTTGTCTTCTCCCCATTGTGCTATCATTGTCGGATCTTGTGAGCTGCCTAACATGATCAAGATCATCTATCTGTAATTCTATATGTTGCGTTTGTTGGGATCCGATGAATAGAGAATACTTGTTATGTTGATTATCAAAGTTATACTTATGTGTTGTTTATGATCTTGCATGCTTTCCGTTACTAGTAGATGCTCTGGCCAAGTAGATGCTTGTAACTCCAAGAGGGAGTACTTATGCTCGATAGTGGGTTCATGCCTGCATTGACACCTGGGACAGTGACAGAAAGTTCTAAGGTTGTGTTGTGCTGTTGCCACTAGGGATAAAACATTGATGCTATGTCTAAGGATGTAGTTGTTGATTACATTACGCACCATACTTAATGCAATTGTCTGTTGCTTTGCAACTTAATACTGGAGGGGGTTCGGATGATAACCTGAAGGTGGACTTTTTAGGCATAGATGCAGTTGGATGGCGGTCTATGTACTTTGTCGTAATGCCCAATTAAATCTCACTATACTCATCATGATATGTATGTGCATTGTCATGCTCTCTTTATTTGTCAATTGCCCAACTGTAATTTGTTCACCCAACATGCTGTTCGTCTTATGGGAGAGACACCTCTAGTGAACTGTGGATCCCGGTCCAATTCTCTTTACTGAAATACAATCTACTGCAATACTTTGTTCTCTTTTGTTTTCGCAAACAATCATCTTCCACACAATACGGTTAATCCTTTGTTACAGCAAGCCGGTGAGATTGACAACCTCACTGTTTCGTTGGGGCAAAGTACTTTGGTTGTGTTGTGCAGGTTCCACGTTGGCGCCGGAATCCCTGGTGTTGCGCCGCACTACATCCCGCCGCCATCAACCTTCAACGTGCTTCTTGACTCCTACTGGTTCGATAAACCTTGGTTTCTTACTGAGGGAAACTTGCTGCTGTACGCATCACACCTTCCACTTGGGGTTCCCAACGAGCGTGTGCTTTACGCGTCATCACGCTCCACCGGGCTTCTCAGTCCAGAGATCGGTGGGACCGGGACTGGAACACGAGGCGCGCCCGATGCCCAGACCACAGCCGAGACCCTTCGGAGTGATGCCCTTCGAGAAGCTGACGCCATCTTGGAGCGTGCCCACCGTCAGGCGGAGGATGCTCTGTCGGCCACGCACCGTCAGGCGGATGACCCTCTAGGGGTCGCCTCGATCCCCGAGGTTTGCGGCCTTCTTCTCCGCGAGAGCGCAGTGGCCCTTTCTGAGTGCGAGCTGGAAGCAGATTGCCTGAAGGTCCAGGAGCGCGCCCTGGCCCAAGGTGAGATGGCCGTAGCGCTCCGGGAGGGTGAGGCTGCTCGGGAACTCGAGCGTCTGGAGTCCCTGGAGGCCCAGATCGTTCGGTCCCAGGAGCAGCTTGACGCTCGCCAGGTGAGCCTTGACATGTTCAACACCAAGGTCACCAAAAGGCTTGCGGAAGAGAGCGAGCGCACCGCTGAACAGCTGAAAGATGCTCGTAAGGCTTTGCACACCGAGTACCGTCAGCGTACACAACAGAGTGGTGACCGCTATGCCGGGGAGAAGCGGAAACTTCAGGCCCGGATAGAGAAGCTGAGGCCAAGAAAGCTGCATGCGTCCAAGCTGAAGAGCTGAAGGGTAGCCTAGCTCAGGAGCAGAAACAAGTGTCCTCCCTTCGCAAGGAGGTGGAGGAGCTGTTTTTCGAGATTCAGCAGGCGAGGGACCTCGGTCAGCACCGGTGCGTTATGTACCGCGCCTTGTTCCTTCTTGTGAAGCAGCTGCTTCCTAGCTTCGGAGCAGACTCCGTGAGCACTGATGCTCTCCTGGACTCCAATGAGCCGTCTGCCTTCCTGGAACTCTTTGACCGCATCGTGCGGACGCTGGAGGAGGCCGCCCCCAAGTGGGAAGACTATGTCGATGAGGTGTGCCTCAACATTATGAGGAAGGTGGCCACCCGTGTCTTCACCAACCTCGAGCGCCTCGCGCCAGGCCTTGATGACAAAGAGCTTCTGAGACGCCCGGTTGCCCCGAGAGAAGACGCTGATCCGGCTCAAGTCCGGCAGAACCAGGTGCAGGTCGGCGAGCTTGTGGAGCTCCTCCTCAAGAAGTTCCGACGCCGGCAGGGACCGGTCGCCACTGCAGGAGATGCTGCCTTGGAGGAGGCAAGCTCTGGCTCTGACTGCTCAGGCGATCGCGGCTCCAGCGGGCCAGTATCTGAGTCGGGGTCCGAGAGCGGTAGCGGCTCCGGTGAGAGTGCCGGTGGCGATAGCGGCCCTGCACCTTGAGCGAGGCTCTTTCCTTAGCTTGTATCAGATCCTTTTTTGTATTATGAACGCCTTTTTGTGTCATTCCCTTAGCCTTTTCATGTTTGAAACTGCTGGGCCACACTGGCGTATGATATGTCCTGTAATGATACTCCTTGGTCCCCCCGAGAGGTGTTCGCAAGCTGATCATGTAGGCTCCTTTGCAAAGTTCCTGCAGAAAACCGTCATGTATGCGTGTTCTTGTTGGTTCCTCGAGGAGGCAACCGTAAGACTTTGCATGTAGGCTCTGAACGTGTTCCTTGTTAGTACCTCGGGGAGGCGACTGTAAGGCTTTCACGTGAGGGGCGTCCTGTATGCATGTTCTTGTTGGTTCCTCGGGGAGGCAACCATAAGACTTTACATGTAGGCTCTGAACGTGACTCCTTGTTGGTCTCTCGGGGAGGCGACCGTAAGGCTTGCACGTGAGGGGCGTCCTGTATGCATGTTCTTGTTGGTTCCTCGGGGAGGCAACCGTAAGACTTTACATGTAGGCTCTGAACGTGACTCCTTGTTAGTTCCTCGAGGAGGTAACTGTAAGGTTTGCATCTGGGGGGCGTCCTGTATGCATGTTCTTGTTGGTTCCTCGGGGAGGCAACCGTAAGACTTTACATGTAGGCTCTAAATGTGACTCCTTGTTAGTTCCTCGAGGAGGTAACTGTAAGGTTTGCACGTGGGGGGCGTCCTGTATGCGCTCTCTTGATGGCTCCCCAGGGAGGTAACAATAAGATTCACATGTAGGGTCTGATGTGTCTCCTTGTAAGTCCCTCGGGGAGGCGACTGTAAGGTTTGCACATGTATAAGTAGGTATCCTGTCAGTGGATTCTGTTGGTCCCTCGAAGAGGTAACCGTAGACCTGCGCCTTAGGCTTTACCGCGACTCCTAGTTGGTTCCTCGGGGAGGTAACCATAGGGTTCTGCGCTTTGTTTTGCTCGTGCGATGTGTTTCTCGACTGTGCTGTCGTGCGAGGAGATCAGACACCAAGTGACTTGGTGAGGTGGCTTAGTGCGGGTAGCGACCCCACTGCCAGAGCTCAGTACCCAAGTGTAGGACTGATGGGATACCCCGACTAAGGCACAATACCCAGCCCCCGCTCGCGCGGCGCACACAATCGAGAACTCAGGGAACGCTTTGAGACAAGTTTGTGAATTCCTTAGGAATGAAATCCAGAGTCTTTTTATACCAATCGGCGCATGTGCACGTTGAGAAAGATCCGAAGAAATCCCAAGAAGACCAATCTGAGAATAATAGGCGCATGACGCATTCTTGAAGAATTTGACAATTGATTATCTTACAATGCAACCGCTGACTTCCTTCAAAAAATAAGCCTGGCCTGAGCATTTCACAATCGGCGTGCCCCACTGGAGGTGGCACGATGAGTCTTTGACTGCACATAGCTCGACCATCCGCTGTTATTGTCCTGACAAAACCTCTGGCTATCCCTTGCTTAGCGAGCTGGTGGCGTGTGGGATGCGCGTTGGTGACGCGATCCCACAACCCCCGAGCCTCGCCTATTCTGGGCAAGCTGGCGATCCTCCTTCTGACTCGCCCAGGGCCTGAGTGCCACCGGGGTGTCAGACAGGAGACTTGGATCGGTACCGGCGGATTGGCCTCCCGTACCTCGAAGGTTCTGATGAACTGTCCTCACTCGGCACCCGGTTGGCGCACTCGTGTGCCAGCTCGAGGAGCTCAGCGGTGGTCACCTGCTCCGCGAGGAGATTCAGCTGCTCAATCATCTGAGGGTTGGTGGTACCAGAACGAAATGCATCCACCGCTTGTGACTCACTGACCTTGGGCAGCCTGAGGTAGAGGTCGGTAAAACGCTGCGTGAAGGAGCGCAGATGCTCTCACGGACGCTGTCTCAGAAGCTGCAGATCCCGCAGCGCAGGCGAGGGCGACGTGTGTTCTGGCTGCTCCATTGAGGTGGAGACTTCCTTCCTTTGGCTGACTGGATGCTTGGCGCGCCCGCCGCCGCCACGCTTACTCTTAGCTCGTCCTCGGGCGAGGGGCAAGAAAGGTGGCCTGGCAACCGGGGCGCCTCTCGCCGCAGCTCCTGCCAAGCCCCCAGCGACTATCGCAACTTCGGCCACCGCGCGGGCGAGCTCAAAGATGCTGGCCAGCCACTGATCAGGGCTCGTCCCTTCCGGGTGGAGCTGGAGCAGCTCCCTCGTCAGCCTCAGAGCGGTCTCAACGACCGGCTCTCGGTGGAGAGCGGCCGGCGCAGCGGATGCCACTAGGTTGGCCATGGAGATATGACCGAAGGCTGTCGGAGAAGAACAACGACGGACTGAGTTCCCTACCCGGCGCGCCAAATGACAGAGATTCGTGTCCGCGAAGGAACACGGGTATCACCGAACCCCAGAGGTTCGAACACAGGGGACTCAGAATCACATCGTCGACTTCTCGACGGGGGCACTGCAGAGATGGACACGGCAGTTACCCAAGTTCATGGCCCTCGGAGAGGTAAAACCCCTACGTCCTGCTTTGGTGGATGTATTGCAGGTCACAATGAAGAAGATGACCGTACAGGTAGCTAGGGTTTGTGATCGCTCTGGATCGTCCCCCACTACGCTAGCAAGGCTAGTCCTTATATAGGGGAGCTGGTCCTCTTCCCCCGAAATATCTTGAGGGGGAAGGGTTTCCACATCTCCAAACTGAAGGCGGGAAACTCCCACGCCCTTTACAGGATGGACTTAGTCCGTGGTTGATTAAAGTGTCGGTCCATGGCAGGATGATGAGGTCGTCGGTGACGCCTCCCGTGGCCGTTTGTGCCATCCACCCGGCCTTGCACCAAAGTGGCATGGACAGGGTCTTAGCGCTTTGGTCCTCGTCGAGCTCGCTTTAGCACCAAAGAGGCAAAGGCATCTCGCCTCCTCGGGATGGAGCTTTTGAGCTCAGCCATGACGTGCACGCCTCCTGGCTGGCTTGTCTTGTAGCCTGGGCAGCATGTACTTCCTGTCCTTATGGCAGGCCTTGTGAGGATGGAATCCAATGCTTCCTTGGTTGATCTTATCGTTTCCCAGGATCCTCTTTGACCGGGAGAGGCTGGTGGCTCGGGGACCTCCGCGAGGGAGTTCCTCCCCGAGCCTGTCTTCCTCTCCAGCAGTGAGTCTCCATGAGGGCTTGATGCCTCGCGGAGCCTCGGGATAGGGATTGCTCCCATCCCGATTGTAAAGGCTGTCGGGAGCCCGGGCCCAGCAGTTGAGCTAGGGTACCCCCTAGCCACTGGTCCCACACGTTGAACCCCATGGACCTTCCCTTCTTCTTCCCATTCCACGACAAGGACAGTGCTAACCACCTACGGGGTGGCTGCGATGTATAGCAGTAAGGGTTCTTTGTCTCGTGGAGCCACTAGAACTGGTGGTGTTAAAATAGTGCGCTTCAAGTGCTCGAATGCTTTGTCTGCTTCCTCATTCCACTCGAACGTTTGTCCATGTTTTATAAGTGCATAAAAGGGTAACGTTTTTTCTCCCAACCTGGCGACAAATCTGCTTAACGCCGAGACACGCCCCGTTAACTATTGTATTTCCTTGAGCTTGGTAGGTTTCTTCATCGGCAGGATGGCCTGTATTTTCTCTGGGTTTGCTTCGATTCCTCTAGCCGATACTAAGTATCCGAGGAGTTCTCCCGCAGGAACACCAAAGGAACATTTAGTCGGGTTTAATTTGATGCGAAACTTGTCAAGGTTGTCGAATGTTTCACGAAGATCGTCGATTAAGGACAGCCCACTCCTTGTCGTGATCACCACATCATCGATGTATACTTGGACGTTCTTGCTGATATGAGATGCAAGGCACTTCTGCATCATGCGTTGATATGTGGCTCCCGCATTCTTCAACCCGAACGACATTGTTTTGTAGCAGAATACGACATAAGGGGTTATGAAAGCTGTTTTGACTTCATCCTCTATTTTTAATCGGATCTGGTTGTAACCAGAGTATGCATCCAAAAAGGAAAGATGTTCATAACCTGTCGTGGAGTCGATGATTTGATCGATCTGAGGGAGGGGGAAGTGATCCTTAGGACAGTGTTTATTGAGACACGTGAAATCGACGCACATGCAAAGGACATCAGTGTTTTTCTTCAGGACCAGAACCGGATTGGCTACCCAGGTGGCCTCTTTTATTTCTTTGATGAATCCAGCGTCTTCAAGGCGATGAATTTCTGACAGCATGGCCTTGCGATTCGGCTCGGAAAAACGACGCAAAGGTTGTCGTATTGGCCTGGCTCTTGGATCCAGATTAAGTGCATGCTCGGCAAGTTCCCTGGGTACTCCTGGCATATCAGTTGGGCACCATGCGAAGATTTCCCAGTGCTCACGGAGGAACTCGACGAGCGCGCTTTCCTATGCGCGGTCCAAGTTGGCCGCGATGGATGTTGTTTTCCTGAGGTCCGTTGGATGGACCTGTACTTCCTTGGAGTCCTTGGAGGTATCGAAAGCTTGCTCTTGCAAGGATTTACCCCCATCTAGCAACACATCATGGTTGGTGGTGAGTTTTGTCGCCTCGTACTCAGCTTGCATTCCGAACGACTCGGAGATTTTGTTGAAATCCCAGTCGCATTTATCTGACAAGGCGAAACTTCCGCTGACCGTTATTGGCCCATTGGGTCAAGGAATCCTCCACAAGAGGTATGTGTAATGCGGCACTGCCATAAATCTGGCGTATGCGGGTTGCCCCAAGATGGCGTGGTATTGTGATGGCCAGTCCATAACCTCAAACTCGAGCTTTTCCTTCCTATAGTTCTCCACTGTTCCGAACTGTACGTCGAGGGCTATCTTGCCCAAGGGATAGTTTGGTTTTTCTGGCGTTATTCCATGAAAACGCGTGTCTGTTGGCGCTAGATTGGCTAGCGAGATGTGCATCTTTCTCAGTGTGTCTGCGTAGATTAGATTTATGATGCTGCCTCCATCTATGAATACTCGAGGGATGGAATACCCTTCGATGACTGATGGTAGTACCAATGCCAAATGCCCTGGTCGTGGCACCTGGGGTAGGTGATCTGCTCTGCTGTATCCTATTGGCTGGTCTGACCAGTTGAGGTATTCGACGGTTGGTGGTGGCGACAGCACTACCATGTTTACCTGTGGAGTAATCAGTTTTTGCGTTCTATTCGTCGGCCTGCCCTTCTGGATCATCGCCAACGCTCCCTTTGGCTGCGTATACCCGCCGTTAGCGTTTGGAGGCCCCGTAATCTGTAGCTGATTTTGCTAGTTTCCACTGGTGATTGCTGGTGGTGGTGGTGGTACGTGCACCTCACTGCTTAACCCTTGCGCATATCCTCTGCTAACTCTTTTCAGTGATTCTTCGCAGAGCTTGGAATGTTCGACAGTCCTTTTGGAGGTGACCCGACGCCCTCTTTCCGTCGGAATCTATCTAAAAGTGCATCTGGCATAGACCATTCATGATTTCTTCTGGTGACATGTTGTATCTAGATCGGTTGCTCTGTCTTCTGGAACTAGGCGCATCTCTATTGTCACTTCGTTGCCCGCTACTCCTGCGGTAATCATCGCGGTGGTTATTAATGAACAAACACCCTTTCAAAGGTTTCCCAGCTATATGTCGACTCCTCTGGCAGTTTCCTCATCCAAGATCTTGCAGCTCCGCTAAGATAAACTTGAATGCTTTGCATGGCCGTTGCTCTTGTGCCTCCAGTTAACTTTACTGTTTCCAGGTATTCGACCAACCAGTCCTCTGGATCCTGAAGTCCGTCGAACTTTTTATAATTATCGGCTAGTTTAAAGGTACCAGGTACTCGAGTTTTGCGAACCCTACGGGCAAAGCAAGGGAGTCCGCATAATTCCTCTTCGCTCTCCTCGACTATTTGGCGATTTTCTCGGCTTCTATCTTCACGACCTCTTTCTTCCCGTGCTCTATCGACTCGTGCCTGAGCTGTGCTATTTCTCGCATCACCTTCTCTTTGGTTATTTTGTGTTGTCACCGCTGCCTGCCGATGTGGTGACCTTGATCTACGATGTCCTCCTTGCCTTGGAGATCTTGCGGGTTCCTGTGTGACTTCTCTTCCAGCTATTGTTGCTCCCATAACGCCGATGCCTGCCATGGCAGTTTGATATAAGGATGCTCGTGGATCACCAGGAGGTGGTCTGGTTGCCATCATGTATGCATGTGTCGCCATGTAGGCTGCTTCTAGCGTCTTGGGCGTTATGTGCCCTCTCGAATCTATCGACATGAAGGTCATGTCGAGGTCCTGGATTAGGTGATCTCCTCGCTGATTTTCGGGTATGCCTGCCATCCGAGACCTTGCTCTTCCTTGGGGTTTCCTGTTGTTGTTTGCTGAGTTTCCTGATTGCGCGCTCAGATTAGCTCTGCGTTCACTGGATGTGTCCGCTGCAGCTTTTCTTGCATCTAGTTTCTCCTGCATCTTCTGTAACTCGCATCTTGTGCGGCTGAGTTTATATTGATATGTTGTTAGCTCTTCTGCCGTTTCTTGCGTTCTCAATGGTTCTGCACCGCTTATGGCCCTTGCGGCTCTGTCCCATGCAGCTTGAGAGAGTTGTACATGTTCTCTTGGCTCAGTTCCCTGATATTTTCTTCCTGTTCCTCGGGTGAGATCTGCGGGATCGACATAGGGATTTCCCAATGGGTCGAAAGCCTCAGATTACTCATCTTCCTCTACTTCGCGACCCGACGCCGTGAGCACGCATATCTGATGATGTGTGGAGTCCGCGCTGTCATCAAGCTCGTGATGTTGAATCATCGAGTTCCTTCTGCGTGGTGCTAGGTTTGGCATCCGCGCATCATGCACAGGATAGGTGACACCGTCGTATAGATCGGCGAAGACTTCCTCGCTGTTGGTGAAGTGGATGCTGTTGGTGAAGTTGAAGTTGGTGAAGCTGTCAGAGTCGTTGCCCCAAGGTAGATCGGTGTCGGCGGTCGACCTGAAAGTTAACCCGCCGAACAGATCAGCGAGTTTTCCGCTATCAATGGGCTTGGTGATGCGTGGCACCAAAATCTCCTCATCGCCTGAGTCGATTGATGATCTCGAAGACTCTGGCTTGGCCGCCGACGGTCCCGAAAAATTTGGGGCCGAAAAGCGATGTGAACCTTCTTTTCCGACGATGAAGCGGAAGCTCCCGAACGTCATGTCCATTGCTTCTCCCAGATTAGCGTATGCAGGCAAACGGGCGGGAGGGTGAGGAACAAAATTGACCAAGTCAGATTGGATCTGTTTACCTCCTTCCACCGCGTTGCTTGCTGCCGACGATGATGATGATGATGCCATCGAGATCAGGACCTTCCTACCTCAATTCCCATAGACGGTGCCAATTGAAGAGGGATTAACTCATCAATGCCTACAGATTGTAGACTTAGGGTTTCGTGGAACTAGAGGGCAAGTAGAACTCGAAGGTGGTCAGACAAACAAAGGCGCCTAACTAGAAAGAAACGGTGGTTTTAGGGTTAACAATGATCAATCCTTTCTTCGCCCTCAGCTTCGCCTTTATATAGGAGGCGAAGCCGAGGCTTTCCGTGTCATACAAGTATACAAACATCGTGCCACGTCGAGCCTTTCCATATATTGCTACAAGTTTTCCTATATTGACTCTATTTCCTTAATCCACACGTCCTTATCTTCATGGGCCTCCAAACCTTCGGCTTCGTGGGCCTTCAAGTCCTTAAATACCTGAAAACATGAACCAGTGACATATATACGACATGCCCATTAGGCATACCCATGTCAATCTGACTTCTGAAAAAAATAGTATTCCATAGAAGGAAAAAATCCCTATGTATGCTGATATTTTTGGATGTTAGAGTTGAATTAGCGTTGAAAAAGTACAACATGTTTTAACTTCAAATATAGCCAACTTTGAATTATATTTTCTTTATTTTTGTTTGTGATGGACACCATACATCTCTCTCACACACATGCCTGATTTATCAATCACCAACACTACATATTTCTTCATTGCCAGTTTTGGTGCTCATAATGCATGTTCATGATGGAATTAGTAGCGTTAGTGGTAGTTCAATCGGACTTCGGCTAGCAACTGAACAAATAATACTTCAAAATAGTACTTACATCAAATCACGTCTACATGAGTGCACCAACTAAAGAATCTGCTCATATGGAGTAAGTAAATTAATTTTTCAAATGTCCATGTCCATATATAATGGTCCGGTTCTTTTATTCTTATGGTTTACGTAAAATTTATTTAAATTTTTGCCTAAGGATAGAAGTAACTGATTCCTCTCTCCTGTGGCGCAATATTTTTTTTACACGTTTACCGCAGGGGAAGCCCCTATGGTGTAATTTTTATATCATAACTCGAGCACTATACAAAAAGAGGAGAGAAAGGAGGGAGTTGCATCAAGGGGTAGAAGCGTTTTAGAAAGAGCATTAGATAAAAAGTTACACAAAGACAACAAGCAGCCATTCAACAAGGGGTAGAACTAGTTCTGCCTTCACTTTGTATCTATGCAATACCAAGTCACTCTGGAAACCCACCTTTCATCTATATAAAGAGATCGACAACCCTTTAAAAATAAGGTCATTTCAGATTTTCCAGATATTCCAAACAGCACACGCTATAATTTCCATGAAACAAGGTCCAGTAAAGGCAGGTCTTGCAGCAAGAAAGCTATGAGAAAACACCAGGTGTATGTTTAGAGCGCACCAACATTGATTGACAAAAACACATCCAAAAAGGAAATGAACATGTATTTCTAACAGAGTGTCTTGACAAAGAACACAATCAGAACCGGAGTCCATGTGCCATTGTTTGCGACGCATAAGGTCTCTAGTATTTACTCTATCGATCATAAGATTTGCCTTTACCTATGGCGCAATATTTTTTATTATAGATGAGCAACAATGATATATGCATGATCAATACAATTTTTCTCGTTTCTCATTCGATCTTATGCTTGGTTTTCTATTTCTACGTATGATGAAATGCATCCAAATATTGAAATATTTGTTCTTGTTTTCCATGTGTAGGATACAATGCATCTGACTCCTGAACAAATAGTGTTCCATAGTAGGAAAAACATCAATGAATATGGTGATATTTTTGCATGGTAGAATTGAATTGGGCTTGTGAGAGTACAACATGTTTTAATTTTTTTTTTAAATATCCTACTTAGAGTTAAATTTTTCTTATTTTTGTTAGGGAAGGAAACCATCTTTCTCTCTTTCTATCTCTCTCTCCCATACATGCCCGGTTTAACAATCACCACCACTACATCTTTCTTTATCGCTAGTTTTAATGATGTAATTAGCAAGGTGATTGGTACTTCAATCGGACTTCGGCAAGTGATGGAACCAAAAAATAGTATTAAACGAGTACTTACATCAAATCAGGTATACGGTGGGTGCGCCAACTCAAGTACATGCTCATACGGAGTAATTAAATAAATTTAGCAAATTTTAATGTACAAGTAAGGCCAACTTGACTTTTGACAAATGGTCCACTTCTTTTATTCTCAAGGTTTACGTCAAACTTACTTAAATTTAGGACTAATGATATACTTGACTAATTCCTCGCAACTCTTGTGGCCCAATATTTTTGTTACAGATGAGAAACGATCATATATGCATCATTAATACAATTGTTCTTGTTTCTCATGGTATAGTATTGTTTATGTTCTATGGTCATGTATGATGCAATGCATCCGTTGAACTAATAATTTTCCATAGCAGCAAAAAAATCCAATATATGATGATATTATTGGATGTTATAATTGAATGGGGATTGTGAAATTACACCATGTTTTAATTTCAAACAGTGCTGATTTTGAGTTATATTTTTCTTATTTTTGTTTGGAAAGCACACCATCTTTCTCTCCCTTTTTCTTCTTTATCTCTCGCGTACATGCCTAAATTATCAATCACCACCACTGCATTTTTCTTCATCCCTACTTTTTGTGCTCATAATGCATATTCATTATGTAATTGCAAGATGATCGGTACTTCAATCGAACTTTAGCTAGCCATGGAACCAATAATACAATAAAATGACTACCTACATCAAGTCAGGTGTACGTGGGTGCAACAACTCAAGAACCTGCTCATATGGAGTAAGTAAATTAGTTTTCGAAATGTCCATGTTCATAGGTAATGATCGACCACTTTTTTTATGCTCAGCATTTACGTCAAATTTACTTAAATTTAGGGCTAGGGATAGAACTGACTGAATCCTCGCAGCTCTTGTGGCGCAATATTTTTTCTTATAGATGAGCTAAAAATATATATTTAGACACCATCAATAAAATTGTTCTCGTTTATCATGCTATCTTATACCTGGTTTTCTATGTACATGTATGATGCAATCCATCTGAATATTGAAATAGTTGTTCATGATTTCTACGTGTAGGATACAATGCATCTGAGTTCTGAACAAATAATGTTCCATACTAGGGAAAAAATTCCCTATGTATGCTGATATTTTTGGATGTTAGAATTGAATTGGGCTTGTGAAAGTACAACATGTTTTAACTTCAAATAGAGGTCACTTTGAGTTATATTTTCTTTATTTTTGTGTGGAAGGGACACCATATCTCTCTCACACATGCCTGGTTTATCAATCACCACCACTACATCTTTCTTCATTGCCAGTTTATGTGCTCATAATACAGGTTCATGATGTTATTAGCAAGGGTATTGATGCTTCAATCGGACTTCGGCTAGCGACGGAACAAATAATACTATAGAAATAGTACATACATCAAATCACGTCTACGTGGGTGCACCAACTAAAGAACCTTCTCATACGGAGTAAGTAAATTAATTTTTCAAATGTCCATGTCCATATGTAATGGTCCAATTCTTTTATTATTATGAATTACGTCAAATTTATTTAAACTTTTCCCTAAGGATAGAAGTAATTGATTCCTGGCAGCTCCTGTGGCGCAATATATTTATTGTAGATTAACAACAATCATATATGCATCATCAATACAATTGTTCTCGTTTCTCATTCGATCTTATGTTAGTTTTGTATGTCTATGTAAGATGAAATGCATCCAAATATTGAAATATTTGTTCTTGTGTTCCACGTGTAGGATACAATGCATCTAAGTTCTGAACAAATAGTGTTCCATAGTTGGAAACAAATCAATATGTATGGTGATATTCTTGCATGGTACAAATTAATTGGATTGGGTTGTGAAATAAAAACATATTTTAATTTCAAATAGAGCCTACGATCGATGAGTTATATTTTTGTTATTTTTGTTTGGGAAAGACACCATCTTTTCTCTCTCTCTATCTCTATCTCTTACATGCCTGGTTTAACAATAGCCACGACCCCATCTTTCTTCATCCCTAGTTTTCATGTATGTTCATGATGTAATTAGCAAGGTGAATAGTACTTCAATTGGACTTCGGCAAGCGATGGAACCAGAAAATAGTATAAAAAGAGTACTTACATCAAATCAGGTCTATGTGGGTGCACCAACTCAAGTACCTGCTCATATGGAGTAATTAAATTAATTTTGCAAATTTCCATGTACATGTAAGGCCAATTTGACTTTTGACAAATGGTCCACTTCTTTTATTATCAAGGTTTACGTCAAACTTACTTAAATTTAGGACTAATGATATACTTGACTAATTCCTCCCAGCTCTCGTGGCGCAATATTTTTGTTATAGATGAGAAACAATCATATATGCACCATCAATACAATGTATTATTCTCGTTTCTCATGTTATATTATTGTTGGTTTTCTATGTCCATGTATGATTCAATGCATCCGAATATTGAAATAGTTGTTCTTGTTTTCTACATGTCGGATACAATGCATGTGAGTTCTAAACTAATAGTTTTCCATAGTAGGAAAAAATCCCTATGTAGGTTGATATATTTGGATGCTAGAATTGAATTGGGCTTGTGAAAGTAAACCATGTCTTAATTTCTAATAGGTTGATATATTTGGAGGGACACCATATCTCTCTCTCTCTCTCTCTCTCTCTCTCTCTCTCTCTCTCTCTCTCTCTCTCTCTCTCTCTCTCTCTCTCTCGTATATGCCTGATTTACCAATCACCGCCACTATATATTTCTTCATTGATAGTTTTTGTGTGCATAATGCATGTTCATTATGTAATTAGCAAGGTCACTGGTACTTCAATCGGACTTTGTCTAGCGATGGAACCAATAATACTATAAAAACTCGTACTTACATCAATCAGATCTGTGTGGGTGCACCAAAACAAAAACCTATTCATATGGAGTAAGGAAATTAATTTTGCAACTGTCCATGTCCATATATGTCAGGCACAGTTGACTTTTAACAATTCTTCCAATTCTTTTATTCTAAGGTTTTATGTCAAATTTACTTAAATTTAGGCCTAAGGATAGACTTCACTAATTCTCTCGTGGTGCAATATTTTTGTTATAGACGAGCAACAATCATATATGCATCATCAATACAGTTGTTCTCATTTGTCATGCTATCTTATGTTTGGTTTTCTATGTCCATGTATGATGCAATGCATCCGGGTATTGAAATAGTTGTTATTGATTTCTACGTGTAGGATACAATGCATCTCAGTTCTGACCCAATAGTATTCCATACTAGAAAAAGATCCCTAAGTATGGTGATATTTTTGGCTGTTTGAATTGAGATGGGCTTGTGAAAGTACAACATGTTTTAATTTGAAATAGAGCCAACTTTGAGTTATATTTTCCTTATTTTTGTTTGCCCAGGACATCATCTCTCTCTCTCTTGCACCTCTCTCTCGCTCTGTATCTACCATGCCTAATTCACCTATCACACCTATTCTGTTGTAACTGTTGTTGGTGGTGCTAATGCCTCGCTTGCTCCTCCGCTGGATTAAAATTACTTGGCTATAAATTTACTTGAATGTATTAAAGTCTAGGATGCTCCACGAGCTGATAGAGAAACTTTCAAATGGTTATTAATTTTACTCTCCGAAATGCCAACTTGACTTTGTTTGTCGATTGGTCCACTTCTTCTATTTCAGTGTTTAAAATAAATGGACCTATTGTTAGAGCTAAGCTTAGATTTGACTAGTTCCTTAGAGCTCAAATGCTAAGGGAAGAACAACGATCACATACATGATGACAATAAATATGTTGTTTCTGATTCTAGCTGATAGTTTGTTATGCAAACTCCATTAATGATAGGTCCATCTAAGTTCTAAAATAACAGTACACCACATAATGAAAACAATTGTTCTTATACAAACTTAGGAAATCAATAGTATATAGCATGATAAATCAAAACATATATATTGATCAAGCATATTATAATTACTTAGTATTTTACGGTTTTATAAAAGATAGTTACGAAAAAAATATTAGTCAGGAAGTACCAATCCTTCAATGCACCGCTGTCAAAAAAAAAATCCCGCAATGCACCAAATCCATACATCATATTCGCCCAATTGGCAAAAAGAAACACGTATTATACGAAAACGCCAACTTGAGCATGCAGTTCGATCAGTGCCTTGCTCGGTCTTTGGCTAACGAAGGAATGCACACGGTTCACTTACAGAGCTTAGTCAACCATGAGAATCAATATGTATTCAGTGGCACCCCCAACCCACCAAAGTTCAAATTCTAGATTTAACACTTTGATGTCTCATAAAGTCGGAATATTTTTCAGTGGGAGGCGACGTTCCCGTCGACAGCGAGACGCCTATGGTAATTTCGTCAATCTCAAGACTCGCCGAATCAGTTCTTCGACGCAGTCTCTTGGAGGTGCTCATAGGGGTAGGGCGTGCGTGCGCTCATAGGGGTGAGTGTGTGCGCGTATGTGTGACCGTCTTTGATTGTACTGTGTTTCGCACAAAAAAGAGCTTAGTCAACCATCTCCACTTGTCCCCCCCACTCCCAAAGACCCCCGCGCCGGCGCCCAAAATTGCCTCTAGCCGCGGCCCCCAAAATAGATTTTCAGCCGGCGCGACCCAACTTTCCATCCGGCGCCCCCCAGCCGAACCCAGTAGGAAGGGAGGCTAGCGGGGGTGCCGGCGCGCCGCGTGTCGGCGGGAACGACGCGTGAAGAAGGCGCGGGAAACGCCTGCTGGCTGTGGACCCGCCCCGTCAGTGTCGGCAGAGTCGTCTTCCTCCTCGCCTTCCGCGCCCGTCAAAGGCTTCTCGCCTTCAGCGCGTGCTCGCCTTCAGCGCATGCTCGCCTTCCGTGCCGCGTCGGCGTTAATGCTGCTCGTCTTCAGCGCCTGCTCGTCTTCAGCGGCGGTGTTAATGCTCGCCAACGCCCCCTCGCCACCATATAAACCCCCGCGCGCTCCCTCGCCGCATATTCCAGCCAGCGCCCTCGCCATCTCCTCCTCCCCCAAATCTTCTCCAACGCCGTCGACCTGGACCGCCAAGAGAGAGAAGGCGCCGCCGCCAACGGCTTCGGCCGACGGTCGCTTCAACTCGCCGAGGCGCACGCCCTCTGAAAAGCGCTCTACTCCATCCCGCCGGACATGCGCTGTCCGGGGGGATGGGCGCTTAGCCGCGGTGGCATGCCGGTCCCGCCGGTGCCGACCGGAGTACAAGGCGGCGGCCTCCATCGTCAAGGCAGAGGATGACCCAGAGGAATTCCCTGGGCTGCGCCAAGCGCCGCTCGAATCCTTCGCGGCGACGGACGATTTCGCCGAGGCGTGGAGCCCGGCCAACCACCGCCGCGCGGAGGAGGAGCGCCGCCATCGCCTCGGCCTCGTCATCAACCTAGACGACGACGATGGCCAGTCCAGCAGGCCGCGCGGGAGGCGCGAGGACGCCGGCCAGGGCTGCAGCTACATGCCGCAGCCAAAGAAGGAGGAGCCCAACGACGAGGACTATGCGGTGGTGATTTACCACCGCCTAGGGCTAGGCCGTGGTGGCAACGGCGGTTATTAGGTTTAGGCTTTTTTATGTCTATGTTTTTAAATTTGTACAAATATTGGCCAAATATGACCTAACTATATATGAATCTACTATTTCTATAAATTGTGTTATATTTTCAAATTTTAATTTTTTTTAGTATAGAGACCGCGATTGAGAGCCGCTCGGTCCCTATTTTTATTTTGCCGCCAGCGCCCTCCATATAGACCCTAAATCATACCAGAGGAACGAGTGGAGATGCTCTAACAGAATCTTCAAAAAAGCTACCGATTGTTACAAGTATTCCCTGTGTAATTTGGAAAAGTGGACTCTGCCGATTGTTACCGTTGTCTCCGAGAACTTCCTTGCCGTCTACCTGAAAGACACACGGCTCTTACGCCGGCACGTACGTATCTTAGCTTGCTGCGTCATCTTTCCTGAGGTTGCAGTGTAACGGACGTGACAAGAAACATGTACTCCGTATAATTATGTTGTTCGGTCCCTTGTTATAGTCGACCTCGACAAAATTAAACTTTTTTTCTGAAATGCTAGCATGATCTTACCCTATTTTCAGAACTTCTTCGAAATCTAAGCTTTTTGTAGAGCCTTTAGCTCGGGCACTACCCTCTTCTTCAGTTGGCACGGTAGTGCCCATTCACTATTAAAGAACATGCGTTCACACATGACTAAATTGGTATGTCGCACACGATAAACTTCATTGTTACTATTTAAGGGTATGCGATGCGACTCTACAGCGCACACGGTTTCCGGAACCGTGTACGATGGGGTAAAATTTTCACAAACAATTTTGGCGCACCAATAGTCTGCGAATATGAGGGCTGTCGCAAATGACTTTTCTTCATTAATCGTTTGCATTTGGTATGTTTGCAAACATCTCTTTTTGGTAGCATGTGTTAATATTATTTTGCACATGATCTTTTATCACCACTAGAAAAAGGGCGAGCCGTGGAAAACTACCAGTGGCGCACCACGCCACTGCTAAGTAGCAGTGGCGCACCACACCACTTTTTTGTTACGCCGTTGCTAAGTAGCAGTGGCGCACCACTGATAGGCATGTTACCAGTGGCGCATCAGGTGAGGAGTGCGCCACCACTAAGGATCTACCAAAGCCACCCCCTCCCCACACTTACCAGTGACGCACCCCTTCTTGGTGCGCCACTGCTATCTCACATAGCAGTGGCGCACCAAAAAGGGGTGCGCCACTGGTAAGTGTGGGGAGGGGTATAGATAGGTTTAGGGCTACCAGTGGCGCATCACATATAGGTGCACCACTGCTACCTCAAATAGTAGTGGCGCACCAATATGTGGTGCGCCACTAGTAACTCCTGGCCAAAATTTTCACCACACCACCCTCCCCCTTGGGGATCGCCTTTTCGGTTTTGAAAAAAATGAAAGAAATAGATAGAAATTTCAAAAAAAAAATCCTTCGAGATGTCCATGTATTATGTCATCTAGTTTTAATGAGAAATTAACAAACATGAATTTCGACTTTTTTGCAAAATGGCGTCATGTTTCGGTAAAACTGGATTTCTGGTTGCATACGACCTCCGATGAAAATATTTTTTATATGAAAATGTATCTACGCGAAATTTCCTAACCATTTTCAACCACCTATGGTTGTTTAGCCAAAAATTAGATTCGGTAAATTCAAAACAGAAATAGGACTTTTTGAGTTTTAGATTTCGGGCAGAAAATTCAAAAAAAATGAAAACAAATTAGCAGTGGCGCACCCAAGCCTTGGTGTGCCACTGGTAAGCTTCCCGCCAACAAAATTTGAAATTTGGAGGCCGGCCACTTACCCCCTCCTACTCCCTACTCCCTCCTCCCTCCTCCTCTACACATTCTATTATGCTCCTCCTCCTCTCCTCTCCTCTCCTCTCCTCCCCTCCTCCTCCTCTCCTTTCCTTCCTTCTACTCCTCCATCCACTCCTCCTTACTCCTCTCCGGCGACCCTCCGGCCTCCCTCCTCCTCTTCAGCGAACTCCGACAACCCTCCGGCCTCCCTCCTCCCTCCTTCCTCCTCCTCTCCGGAAAACTCCGACGACCCTGTAGCCTCCCACCTCCCTCCGGCCTCCATTACCCTCCTCTCATCCATCCTCCATCCTCCATCCTCACCTCACCTCTCCTCTCTTCTCTCATCCATCCTCACTGGCGGCTAGGCTATGAATGAGATGAACACGGGGACAAATAATTCGGGCAACAAAAATGAGCAAAAAATTCGAAAAAATGTGCCAGATCCAGATCCAGAAATTTCAAATTTTAGCAGTGGCGCACCTTTTTTTTGTCCAGTGGCGCACCTCCTACTTTTAGCAGTGGCGCACTACTTGGCGCGCCACTACTAAGCCAGATAGCAATGACGCACCACTGGTGCGCCACTGCTAACTGTTAGCAGTGGCGTGATAGCAGTGGCGCACCCAGGTAGGCAATATAGGTGCGCCACTGATTAGCTATTTTCTAGTAGTGTATGTTTCCTCGTATGCTGATTGAAATATTGCAAATATTTTTTTGTTTGCGAACCGACTAGTTGTACCTGTACGGTAATGATACTAGCAGAGATGCATGCTCAGCTCAATACTAATGAAAATACAGTACCAAATCTCAATTATATACGAGTGCGCATATTATACATCATATGTATACATACTTTTGCGACATAGCTTCATATGGTAGCTCTACAAACGAGAAAAATACACAAAATATGAGAATTTGTAGCTTTTCTTGGTTATGTTTTTGTCTCCGTGATGGTGATGTACCTTGCAAAAAAATAAACAAATTGAGATTTCTCCATTTATCCTTGATCATCATCGTCTTGCACCGCGCTGCAGCTGGAACCTCCAATCGTGATACTTCTTCCACTAGTAGGCAAAACGCTATAGGAGCACGCCACTAGTACTGACCTGCTACTTAGAGCCGGTTTTGGTCCTTCATCCTCATACGGTTCTGCTATCCGGCTTAAAGCCTCGGTCTCTACCAGCGTGTCATCCTGAGACGGCTTTCGTTCCAGATCAAAGAACAACACCCTCAAACATGCATTAATAACATCCATCTCCAAACTGTAGATGCCCTGAGGCGGTTTCTTTTCCAGACCGGTTGCAACAATTCTGAACCCTGAGACGGCTACAATTGCGGACCGTCTTAACAACGATGATGTCCTTAGACGGCTATTACTCGAGACCACCTGCAATCTTTGTTGAATTGAGACGCATATTATACCAAATCGCTTGGAACACTTTCTCTATTTAAACGTAATGTAATTTAATAGCAGTATAACAGTCATGATTCAGCAGCCATAAATATACACATATTAGCTGAAATAGCCATCCATACGGTTAACATTATATTAGAGCCATGCATATATAGTTGGGGAAATCCATACACACATATATCTAGAAGTGCATTATTACATCAAACTTTTATTGAAATCCATAGATACTGCAGTGCATCAAACTAGCATAATTAGTACTCTAGCTAACACATTGCATTAATCACCGCCTGGAAGGGTATGAATAGCAAGATGCAGCTCTCCATATTTTTCAAGGAAGCCGAAAAGGATAGTGTCCTCCTCATGTATGTTGAACTTCCCCACAACATTGCCCCATCCAACTATAAAGATTGCATTGTTTGACCCAACTCCCATCTTCATCCTAACTTTCCATGGCCTCTTGTTGGTCATGCACGAAACATCAACATGGTCTATAAGGAGATTCTTCAGGTACCGAATTGTGAACTCGGATCCAAATTTCTATGGTACAGAGATAATTGAAGAATGAGCATACTTCTACTTATTAAGTAATTAAATATCACAAGCTTGTTCATGATTACGAAAATATCATGATCATCTTACCAGCTTGCACTTTCTTCTCATGACAGATGAATAGGTCATTTTGTACACATAGTACTTGATTTTTGGTGGAAAATCGAGATCACACTAATCTAAAAGAAAGCTCATTTGATCTTCTGTCAGATACATGTCGTTTCCAAATAGACACTGCTTATCAAATTCTTTGGTACTACTCTTGTGTTGAGGTCCTGATGCAACAAATAGAAATATGGTATCATTGGGAAATAGAGTAGGACACATATTAGAGAAGTGATCATCTTCATCTTATATTAACTTGCTAAAATATTCAAACTTTTCAAATTTCGGAGCAAATTAAGACATGCAATCTTATACAACAATATATATATAATAATTCACATTTTCATGTTCTTCATATCTCTAAGCAAAAGCTTCACAATACTGGGCTTTTCATGTTATGACATGGAATCGTCATTCTCACAGCTGCAAAAGTCATTGTCCTCACTAGAGAGCGATATTGCATCATCATAGGAGGTTCCCATCCGCTAAATAGAGTGATACACAAACTATCTATCATTATGCGTCTGGATTTGAGATTTACTTTTTGGATTCCGCATATTCTCTGGATATCCGGGCTAGAAATGATTGCTACAGTTAGGAACCAGATGGATCAGCGACGCAGCGTGCGTTAGGGTTTTTGGGGATAGTTCACATACCTGGACCGGCGGCGGGGGTGGAGAAGCGGCGGGGAGGAGCACGTGTCAATAAAACGATGAGGATCAGGACCGGCAATGAACCGGCCAGGAGGAGCGGGGGGGGGGGGGGGGGGGGTGGGGTGGCTCTGAAATGTTGGACACACGGTGGAGAATGAAGGAGAACTGGCACCACCCGTCGATTTGTTCCAAAAAAATTTGGATTTTTGGCGCAAACTATTGGCCTTAGACGGCTCAAAATCTAAACCGTCTCTAACGAGGTCATATTTTCACGTTTAGCGCACTCACTAGAAGTGCACACCTATGAACACACGCGACTGCTATTATATGTCATGGGCCAGAATCAAACACGAGATTGGTGTGCTCCTACGGGTAGCGGACATTAGAGTACCGACCGTGAGGGCTCCGGCTGCACTCTGGTCCAGAAAGTTCCCGCCGCGTGTAACCAAGGACGCACGTCTGTTTCCTTGCCCGCTTCTAATATATTTGGCCGGCGGGCACGGGTGAGGCTCAAATACTGGTAGCGTACCGCACAGGGGCACGCGGCAAGTAACCATTTATTAGTAGCGCTCCATAGTTTGGACGTCGACTAGTAATATTCGACATTACTTACTGCGCGACCAACAGTCCCACCTACCCGCAATCGATATTCATCGCCCTTCCTCCTCTCCCCATTAATTTCCCTCTCTCTCTTCCTCTTCACCACCTTATTTACACCATCTAGTCCCTCCACCCCCCATTTCAGCCAATTAAATAAACTTTGGTTCATAGATCTAACCAAATCTCTCTAACACTCCTAGATATAGCCAAAAGATTTGCTTTCTCCCCCACTAATTTAGTATTTTACCCGCACACTCTCCAACAAGCCAGCCCACCACTCTCTCGGTCGACCTGTCGTCTTGGTTATGTTCCTCTTTATTTATTCAGTAGGTGACTATGAAAATTAATTAAACTATATATGTGTGCATGTGACCCAACTCAAAACATGTATCGTTAGTCGAAGAACAACAATCACATATGTATAGGATAAAATTATCTGAGTTCTGAACTCACATGTCAATATGGTAGGAAATATCATTTATTTCCTCGATGTTTGATGTTTGTTTTAAATGTTCTAATTGTATTAGGTCTGTGAAAGTACATGCCTGTATCAGTTTTAATTTTTTTCGAAATGAAGCAAACTCTTCAAACTTGACAGGACCGGGAACAATCACATATCCCGAAACACACTCTAGGCGAAAGGAGAGAGTACAATCGGATAAGCAAACTCTTATTGAGCACATCTTGCACACCCCACATAAGCCATCATCGCCATCGAATCTCCAAGCAATATTCAAGGTTAAGATCTGCATAAACTTCGCCGATCTCAGCCACCACCGAAAACATCCATTGGTCTCTTTGGCCATGCACAACTCCAACAATGATGCAATTAGGAGCGAAATGACATGGGAGCGTCGCCATCATCCGATCTGCGGATCTGGGGATCCCCCTAGAGCGGCATGAGTGGGTAAACACGAGCTGCAATGAAGATGCCATTGGCAAGGTAACAGTGTGTGAGCACCGTCATCGCCCGCCGTGACCGGAGTTGGGGGCTCGATTTTCACTAGCATCTGCGCTTTCCCAACTCGCCTTCGAGACCAACTGGTCGACCACCTCCGGCGTAGGAGGATGCCACCATCACCATGCCAGGGAAGTCACCCCTGGCGACCTCTTCCTGCGGAACTAGCCCAAAAAATCCTCCGTGAAGTCGTCGTCGTTCACGACGCGATGCAGCAGCCATGGTTGTAGCCCGCCCAAGCTCATCAAGGCCCAGATTGGGCACACACCACCGCCACCGCCCGCTGCTGTCCGCCGTCAATGAGGTTGCCAGAGTCGCGGTCGAGGATGTCCGCCGCCGCCTCGCCACCAGTGCTTCGCCTAGCGGCACCTCAGGGGTGGCTGCGAGAGGGGAGGCACACGAGAGAGGGATGTGGGCAGCTACCGCGCCGGGCGAGGGTTAGGGAGGGTTGGATATTTCAATGGACAATCACCGCCACTAAATCTCTAAAGAGCACTAAGCTCCAAGGGTTGAGGGTGCTCCTAAACGCTCTGCCTATCCCTATCGCAGGGCCTACCTAGCAATTTGTTACCGCTTCGCTTCTTGTGGATTTAGGAGCGAGTTGCACAAGCGCCGCAGCACACTGCAGCGTCACCACGTGCACGCGAGGCACCAACCTGCAATCCCCGCGTCGTCACCGCATGCCTCCTGCTCGGTGAAGATCATGACCAGGTCGTGGAGAGCATGTTGTTGGTGTTGCGGCTGTGTACGTCCGCCATCACCAACCTCCGATGGGCGGTGGCTGGATGCACGGGAATGGTTGCCCGTCACGGCGTTGCTAGAGGGCGCGGACAGGGTAGGGGAGGAGTAAGGCTGGAGGTACGTGCCAAGTTTTTGGCTCGGCCCGAGTTGAGCTCGGCCCGCGGAAAAGGCACACCGAGCCGAGCCCATTTTTCTGGCCTATTGCGAGCTTTTGGCTCATCAAGCTCGGCTTGGGCCGGCCCGAAAGCTCTCGTTTTTTTTTTGCCGAATTAAGAGCATGAGGCGATTGGGCTATTCTTTGGCCTCTTAGGAGATCGACCGAGCCCCTAGGGTAGGCTGCCCGCACAGAAATAGGATGTGGTCATCTGTGTGCCTCCTCTCGGGTTCTCCCACTCCCGTACTCCAAGTGCCGCCACCCCATAGGATTCGCCACCGCCTCTCGACCATGCAGGCTGATACGTCTCCGACGTATCGATAATTTCTTATGTTCCATGCCACATTATTGATGTTATCTACATGTTTTATGCACACTTTATGTCATATTCGTGCATTTTCTGGAACTAACCTATTAACAAGATGCCGAAGTGCCAGTTGCTGTTTTCTGCTGTTTTTGGTTTCAGAAATCCTAGTAAGGAAATATTCTCGGAATTGGACGAAATCAAAGCCCAGGGGCCTATTTTTCCACGAAGCTTCCAGAAGTCCGAAGGAGAGACGAAGAGGGGCCACGGAGGGGCCACACCATAGGGCGGCGCGGCCCCCCCCCTTGGCCGCGCCGGCCTGTGGTGTGGGGCCCCCGTGCCGCCTCTTGACCTGCCCTTCCGCCTATAAAAAGTCTCCGTGACGAAACCCCCAGTACCGAGAGCCACGATACGGAAAACCTTCCAGAGACGCCGCCGCCGCCGATCCCATCTCGGGGGATCCAGGAGATCGCCTCCGGCACCCTGCCGGAGAGGGGAATCATCTCCCGGAGGACTCTACGCCGCCATGGTCGCCTCCGGTGTGATGTGTGAGTAGTCTACCCCTGGACTATGGGTCCATAGCAGTAGCTAGATGGTTGTCTTCTCCCCATTGTGCTTCATTGTCGGATCTTGTGAGCTGCCTAACATGATCAAGATCATCTATCTGTAATTCTATATGTTGCGTTTGTTGGGATCCGATGAATAGAGAATACTTGTTATGTTGATTATCAAAGTTATATCTATGTGTTGTTTATGATCTTGCATGCTCTCCGTTACTAGTAGATGCTCTGGCCAAGTAGATGCTTGTAACTCCAAGAGGGAGTATTTATGCTCGATAGTGGGTTCATGCCTGCATTGACACCTGGGACAGTGACAGAAAGTTCTAAGATTGTGTTGTGCTGTTGCCACTAGGGATAAAACATTAGTGCTATGTTCAAGGATGTAGTCACTAGTTACATTACGCACCATACTTAATGCAATTGTCTGTTGTTAGCAACTTAATACTGGAGGGGGTTCGGATGATAACCTGAAGGTGGACTTTTTAGGCATAGATGCAGTTGGATGACGGTCTATGTACTTTGTCGTAATGCCCAATTAAATCTCACTATACTCATCATGATATGTATGTGCATGGTCATGCTCTCTTTATTTGTCAATTGCCCAACTGTAATTTGTTCACCCAACATGCTGTTCGTCTTATGGGAGAGACACCTCTAGTGAACTGTGGACCCTGGTCCAATTCTCTTTACTGAAATACAATCTACTGCAATACTGTTCTACTGTTTTCTGCAAACAATCATCTTCCACACAATACGGTTAATCCTTTGTTACAGCAAGCCGGTGAGATTGACAACCTCACTGTTTCGTTGGGGCAAAGTACTTTGGTTGTGTTGTGCAGGTTCCACGTTGGCGCCGGAATCCCTGGTGTTGCGCCGCACTACATCCCGCCGCCATCAAACTTCAACGTGCTTCTTGACTCCTACTGGTCTGATTAAACCTTGGTTTCTTACTGAGGGAAACTTGCCGCTGTGCGCATCACACCTTCCTCTTGGGGTTCCCAACGGACGTGCCAACCACACGCATCAAGCAAATTTCTGGCGCCGTTGCCGGGGAGATCAAGACACGCTGCAAGGGGAGTCTCCACTTCTCAATCTCTTTACTTTGTTTTTGTCTTGCTTAGTTTTATTTACTACTTTGTTTGCTGCACTAAATCAAAATACAAAAAAATTAGTTGCTAGTTTTACTTTATTTGCTATCTTGTTTGCTATATCAAAAACACAAAAAAAATTAGTTTACTTGCATTTACTTTATCTAGTTTGCTTTATTTACTGTTGCTAAAATGGCCAATGCTGAAAATACTAAGTTGTGTGACTTCACAACCACAAATAATAATGATTTCTTATGCACACCTATTGCTCCACCTGCTACTACAGCAGAATTCTTTGAAATTAAACCTGCTTTACTGAATCTTGTTATGCGAGAGCAATTTTCTGGTGTTAGTTCTGATGATGCTGCTGCCCATCTTAATAATTTTGTTGAATTATGTGAAATTCAAAAGTATAAGGATGTAGATGGTGACATTATAAAATTAAAATTGTTTCCTTTCTCATTAAGAGGAAGAGCTAAAGATTGGTTGCTATCTCTGCCTAAGAATAGTATTGATTCATGGACTAAATGCAAGGATGCTTTTATTGGTAGATATTATCCCCCTGCTAAAATTATATCTTTGAGGAGTAGCATAATGAATTTTAAACAATTAGATACTGAACATGTTGCTCAAGCTTGGGAAAGAATGAAATCCTTGGTTAAAAATTGCCCAACCCATGGACTGACTACTTGGATGATAATCCAAACCTTCTATGCAGGACTAAATTTTTCTTCACAGAATTTATTGGATTCAGCTGCTGGAGGTACCTTTATGTCCATCACTCTTGGTGAAGCAACAAAGCTTCTTGATAATATGATGATCAACTACTCTGAATGGCACACGGAAAGAGCTCCACAAGGTAAGAAGGTAAATTCTGTCGAAGAAACCTCTTCCTTGAGTGATAAGATTGATGCTATTATGTCTATGCTTGTGAATGATAGGACTAATATTGATCCTAATAATGTTCCGTTAGCTTCATTGGTTGCACAAGAAGAACATGTTGATGTAAACTTCATTAAAAATAATAATTTCGACAACAATGCTTACCGGAATAATTCTAGTAACAACTATAGGCCATATCCTTATAATAATGGCAACGGCTATGGTAATTCTTATGGGAATTCTTACAACAATAATAGGAGTTCACCCCCTGGACTTGAAGCCATGCTTAAAGAATTTATTAGTACACAAACTGTTTTTAACAAATCTGTTGAAGAAAAGCTTGGGAAAATTGATATACTTGCTTCTAAAGTCGATAGTCTTGCTGCTGATGTTGATCTTTTGAAATCAAAAGTTTTGCCTAATGAGAATCATCATAATAAAATTACTACTACAGCAAATGCCATTCAAGTTAGAATTAATGAGAATATAAGATTAATGGCTGAACTGCGTGCTAGGTGGGATAGAGAAGAAAATGAAAAACTAGCTAAAGAGAAGAATATAGCTAAAGTTTGGACTATTACCACCACTAGTAATGCTAATGCTACACATGTTGCTGCACCTCCTACTCATACTAATAAAAGAATTGGTGTTAGCAATGTTTCCACTTCGAATGCAAAGCGCGAAAAACTGCCTGAAACTGCTAAAACTGCTGAAACTGCCTGTGATAAAGCTGCTGAAATTTTTTCCAACATTGGGGATGATGATCCCATTGCTTTAGATTATAATGGTTTGAATTTTGATGATTGCCACATCTCTGAAGTTATAAAGTTCTTGCAAAAACTTGCTAAAAGTCCTAATGCTAGTGCTATAAATTTGGCTTTCACACATCATATTACAAATGCTCTCATAAAAGCTAGAGAAGAGAAACTAGAGCGTGAAGCCTCTATTCCTAAAAAGCTAGAGGATGGTTGGGAGCCCATCATTAAGATGAAGGTTAAAGATTTTGATTGTAATGCTTTATGTGATCTTGGTGCAAGTATCTCTGTTATGCCTAAGAAAATTTATAATATGCTTGACTTGCCACCGTTGAAAAATTGTTATTTGGATGTTAATCTTGCTGATCATTCTACAAAGAAACCTTTGGGTAAAGTTGATAATGTTCGCATTACCGTTAACAATAACCTTGTCCTTGTTGATTTTGTTGTCTTGGATATCGAATACAATGCATCTTGTCCCATTATATTGGGAAGACCTTTTCTTCGAACTGTTGGTGCTATTATTGATATGAAGGAAGGTAATATAAAATATCAATTTCCTCTCAAGAAAGGTATGGAACACTTCCCTAGAAAGAGAATGAAGGTACCTTTTGATTCTATTATGAGAACAAATTATGATGTTGACACTTCATCTCTTGATAATACTTGATACACACTTTCTGCGCCTAGCTGAAAGGCGTTAAAGAAAAGCGCTTATGGGAGACAACCCATGTTTTTACCTACAGTACTTTGTTTTTATTTTGTGTCTTGGAAGTTGTTTACTACTGTAGCAACCTCTCCTTATCTTAGTTTTGTGTTTTGTTGTGCCAAGTTAAGCCGTTGATAGAAAAGTAAGAACTAGATTTGGATTACTGCACAGTTCCAGATTTCTTTGCTGTCACGAATCTGGGTCCACCTCCCTGTAGGTAGCTCGGAAAATTATGCCAATTTACGTGTGTGATCCTCAGATATGTACGCAACTTTCATTAAATTTGAGCATTTTCATTTGAGCAAGTCTGGTGCCATTTTAAAATTCGTCAATACGAACTGTTCTGTTTTGACAGATTCTGCCTTTTATTTCGCATTGCCTCTTTCGCTATGTTGGATGAATTTCTTTGATCCATTAATGTCCAGTAGCATTATGCAATGTCCAGAAGTGTTAAGAATGATTGTGTCACCTCTGAATATGTCAATTTATAATGTGCACTAACCCTCTAATGAGTTGTTTCGAGTTTGGTGTGGAGGAAGTTTTCAAGGATCAAGAGAGGAGTATGATGCAACATGATCAAGGAGAGTGAAAGCTCTAAGCTTGGGGATGCCCCGGTGGTTCACCCCTGCATATATCAAGAAGACTCAAGCGTCTAAGCTTGGGGATGCCCAAGGCATCCCCTTCTTCATCGACAACATTATCAGGTTCCTCCCCTGAAACTATATTTTTATTCCATCACATCTTATGTGCTTTTTCTTGGAGCGTCGGTTTGTTTTTGTTTTTGTTTTGTTTGAATAAAATGGATCCTAGCATTCACTTTATGGGAGAGAGACACGCTCCGCTGTAGCATATGGACAAGTATGTCCTTGGTTTCTACTCATAGTATTCATGGCGAAGTTTCTCCTTCGTTAAATTGTTATATGGTTGGAATTGGAAAATGATACATGTAGTAATTGCTATAAATGTTTTGGGTAATGTGATACTTGGCAATTGTTGTGCTCATGTTTAAACTCTTGCATCATATGCTTTGCACCCATTAATGAAGAAATACATAGAGCATGCTAAAATTTGGTTTGCATATTTGGTTTCTCTAAGGTCTAGATAATTTCTAGTATTGAGTTTGAACAACAAGGAAGACGGTGTGGAGTCTTATAATGTTTTCAATATGTCTTTTATGTGAGTTTTGCTGCACCGGTTCATCCTTGTGTTTGTTTCATATAAGCCTTGCTAGCCTAAACCTTGTATCGAGAGGGAATACTTCTCATGCATCCAAAATCCTTGAGCCAACCACTATGCCATTTGTGTCCACCATACCTACCTATACTACATGGTATTTTCCGCCATTCCAAAGTAAATTGCTTGAGTGCTACCTTTAAAATTCCATCATTCACCTTTGCAATATATAGCTCATGGGACAAATAGCTTAAAAAACTATTGTGGTATTGAATGTGTAATTATGCACTTTATCTCTTATTAAGTTGCTTGTTGTGCGATAACCATGTTCACTGGGGACACCATCAACTATTCATTGTTGAATTTCATGTGAGTTGCTATGCATGTTCGTCTTGTCTGAAGCAAGAGAGATCTACCACCATATGGTCAAGCATGCATATGTTAGAGAAGAACATTGGGCCGCTAACTAAAGCCATGTTCCATGGTGGAAGTTTCAGTTTTGGACAATAATCCTCAAATCTCAAATGAGAAAATTATTAATTGTTGTTATATGCTTATGCATAAAAGAGGAGTCCATTATCTGTTGTTTATGTTGTCCCGGTATGGATGTCTAAGTTGAAGAATAATCAATAGCGAGAAATCCAATGCGAGCTTTCTCCTTAGACCTTTGTACAGGCGGCATAGAGGTACCCCTTTGTGACACTTGGTAAAAACAATGCATTGTGATGATCCGGTAGTCCAAGCTAATTAGGAAAGGTGCGGGCACTATTAGTACGCTATGCATGAGGCTTGCAACTTATAAGATATAATTTACATGATGCATATGCTTTATTACTACCGTTGACAAAATTGTTTCATGTTTTCAAAATCAAAGCTCTAGCACAAATATAGCAATCGATGCTTTTCCTCTATGGAGGACTATTCTTTTACTTTCAATGTTGAGTCAGTTCACCTATTTCTCTCCACCTCAAGAAGCAAACACTTGTGTGAACTGTGCATTGATTCCTACATACTTGCTTATTGCACTTATTATATTACTCTATGTTGACAATATCCATGAGATATACATGTTACAAGTTGAAAGCAACCGCTGAAACTTAATCTTCTTTTGTGTTGCTTCAATATCTTTACTTTGAATTATTGCTTTATGAGTTAACTCTTATGCAAGACTTATTGATGCTTGTCTTGAAGTGCTATTCATGAAAAGTCTTTGCTATATGATTCACTTGTTTACTCATGTCATATACATTGTTTCGATCGCTGCATTCACTACATATGCTTTACAAATAGTATGATCAAGATTATGATGGCATGTCACTCCAGAAATTATCTGTGTTATCGTTTTACCTGCTCGGGACGAGCAGAACTAAGCTTGGGGATGCTGATACGTCTCCGACGTATCGATAATTTCTTATGTTCCATGCCACATTATTGATGTTATCTACATGTTTTATGCACACTTTATGTCATATTCGTGCATTTTCTGGAACTAACCTATTAACAAGATGCCGAAGTGCCAGTTGCTGTTTTCTGCTGTTTTTGGTTTCAGAAATCCTAGTAAGGAAATATTCTCGGAATTGGACGAAATCAAAGCCCAGGGGCCTATTTTTCCACGAAGCTTCCAGAAGTCCGAAGGAGAGACGAAGAGGGGCCACGGAGGGGCCACACCATAGGGCGGCGCGGCCCCCCCCTTGGCCGCGCCGGCCTGTGGTGTGGGGCCCCCGTGCCGCCTCTTGACCTGCCCTTCCGCCTATAAAAAGTCTCCGTGACGAAACCCCCAGTACCGAGAGCCACGATACGGAAAACCTTCCAGAGACGCCGCCGCCGCCGATCCCATCTCGGGGGATCCAGGAGATCGCCTCCGGCACCCTGCCGGAGAGGGGAATCATCTCCCGGAGGACTCTACGCCGCCATGGTCGCCTCCGGTGTGATGTGTGAGTAGTCTACCCCTGGACTATGGGTCCATAGCAGTAGCTAGATGGTTGTCTTCTCCCCATTGTGCTTCATTGTCGGATCTTGTGAGCTGCCTAACATGATCAAGATCATCTATCTGTAATTCTATATGTTGCGTTTGTTGGGATCCGATGAATAGAGAATACTTGTTATGTTGATTATCAAAGTTATATCTATGTGTTGTTTATGATCTTGCATGCTCTCCGTTACTAGTAGATGCTCTGGCCAAGTAGATGCTTGTAACTCCAAGAGGGAGTATTTATGCTCGATAGTGGGTTCATGCCTGCATTGACACAGGGACAAAGGATGAGAAAGTTCTAAGGTTGTGTTGTGCTGTTGCCACTAGGGATAAAACATTAGTGCTATGTTCAAGGATGTAGTCACTAGTTACATTACGCACCATACTTAATGCAATTGTCTGTTGTTAGCAACTTAATACTGGAGGGGGTTCGGATGATAACCTGAAGGTGGACTTTTTAGGCATAGATGCAGTTGGATGACGGTCTATGTACTTTGTCGTAATGCCCAATTAAATCTCACTATACTCATCATGATATGTATGTGCATGGTCATGCTCTCTTTATTTGTCAATTGCCCAACTGTAATTTGTTCACCCAACATGCTGTTCGTCTTATGGGAGAGACACCTCTAGTGAACTGTGGACCCCGGTCCAATTCTCTTTACTGAAATACAATCTACTGCAATACTGTTCTACTGTTTTCTGCAAACAATCATCTTCCACACAATACGGTTAATCCTTTGTTACAGCAAGCCGGTGAGATTGACAACCTCACTGTTTCGTTGGGGCAAAGTACTTTGGTTGTGTTGTGCAGATTCCACGTTGGCGCCGGAATCCCTGGTGTTGCGCCGCACTACATCCCGCCGCCATCAACCTTCAACGTGCTTCTTGACTCCTACTGGTCCGATTAAACCTTGGTTTCTTACTGAGGGAAACTTGCCGCTGTGCGCATCACACCTTCCTCTTGGGGTTCCCAACGGACGTGCCAACCACACGCATCACAGGCCAAGCCGACTTCCCCGTCCACAGCAGCGCCACCGTCCCCTTCACCGCCCGACTCTGCTCCCCAAGCTGTGGCTGCTGCAGAAAGGATCTGGTGGCCATGAAGGAGCTCATCGCCGGTGTTTCTTCCACACCGTCGAACACCCACTACAGGATCTCACTGGATCTCACCGGTGCGGGCGTCGTTGAGGTCGCGCCACTAGCATGATCGTCGATGGTTGGTCCCCTACACTGCTCCACCATCGTCACCCATGGCCCTCCACCGTGTGGCCCACATGGCAGTGACTACAGGCGCCCAGCTCGCGAGCCCAAGCCACACCGAGTTTTCATCGAGCTCGAGCCGAGCCTATTTTCAAGCTCGTGGAACAAACAAGCCAGCCCGAGCCGAGCCCATTTAAAGCGAGCAAAAGCAGGCTCGCACTGAGCCTAGCCCGAGCGGCTCGTGTCTAGCCTTAGGGGAGATGCAGCAAGTGCTGCGGCACATATCAAGGACCTGGCCGCCGCCTTTTGGCCATCGCCGCCAACCACCGCTGGCATGCCATCGCCAACGTATAGAAGGGACCTGGCCGCCGCCACCCAGCGCAGCAGGAGGAGATCCGCCGCCGCCGCCACGCGGGTGGGTGGGTAAGGGTTGGGGGAGGTTGGGTGCGGGAGGGTTGGGGGAGGTTGGGTGCCGGAGCCAGATTTACAATACATGTTAGATACGGTTGGTTTATATAGGACCATACCATATATCTACACTATACTTACACTAGTGGAAAACGGGGCTATAGACCCGGTTCATTTGGGCCTTTAGTCCCGGTTTCCAAACCGGGACCAATTAGGCGGGACTAAAGGTCCCCCCCTTTAGTCCCGGTTGTAAAACAAACCGGGACTAAAGGTCCCGCCACGTGGGCTGCTGGCGCGCGTCGAGGAAAAAACCCTTTAGTCCCGGTTTGTAACACGAACCGGGACTAAAGGTTATTTCGTTATTTTTTTATCTATTTGGTTCCCAATTATTTTTCGCTCCTCTTTTTTTTTCCTATTTTTTCAGAATTTCTAGTATTTCAGTTATTTAACTAGTTTAGTTTCTAACTCCACTTAATCTCTAACTACCCTTAATCTCTAGTCAAATTACTTACTCGTGGTCCAACTTCCCGCTCGGTCACCCATCCTCCCACTACTCTAGCACTAGCACGCTTAACTTCCAAGTTCCTTTCCCATCCCGCTTCCAAGTGCTTCGCGCGCATGTTGTGATACTAGTATCATATCAATCCTATTAACATGTTGGTCGATGTCACACTTATTTATTATTCAAATTCCAAATAATTATTTTAATAAACAAAACTAATAACGTACATGTTGTGGTAATGGTATTATAATTATAATTTTTTAAATTTGTATTATAATTGTTTCTTTTTATTTATTATTTTTTAATATTTTTTTGCCAAAGTTGAAAATTTGAAAATCTAAAAAATTGGCTAACTTTATGGTTAAGTAATAGTAATCTTTATGCATGATTTAATTATTATTTTAAAAAATTTAAAAAAATACAATTCCGAATTTCGGGCAAAAACTAAAATCTTCCTGCTTTCATATTTTCATTTGGAATTTTGAGAATCTAAAAATTGGCTAACCGGGTTAACCCTGGTGAATTCGGATGTAACTTTTTCCCAGGATTTTTTTGATATATTATACGTTTTTTTTCGACGTCGTACGCAAAAGTTATTGCGGTTTTACCATTTTTCAAAACATTTTTGCAAAATAAGTGAAAATTCAAATTTGTTAATTTTCCCTAATAGTAGGTTGCATAACATACAAGAATTCGAAAACATTTTATTTTTTGAATTTTGTATCATTTTCTTTTCTATTTTACAGTGTTAAAAAAGGCGATCCACGGGGGGGTGTGTGTGGAGGTGCATGGGGAGTCAAAAAACCTTTAGTCCCGGTTGGTAATACGAACCGGGACTAAAGGGTTTTGCCCCATAGACCACCCTTTAGTCCCGGTTTGTATTCCAACCGGGACTAAAGGGTCCAAACGAACCGGGACTAAAGGGTTTTCATGATGAACCGGGACCAATACCCCCTATTGGTCCCGGTTTGGTTCAAAACGGGGACTAAAGGGTGGGACGAAAGGCCTCTTTTCCACTAGTGTTACCATCCGATTCAAAGTAATTGACTCAACTTTGTTTAGGTACAGATGTATCTAGACGGGTCTATTGACTAGATACATTTATATTTAGACAAAATTAAATTAATTAATATGAACCGGAGAAACTACATAGTTTATCAGTGTGGCCATTAGGACGCTTGGATGCGTCGTGGTGAAGAAGACCAAGGAAACGAAAAATAAGAACACATGTGTGCCCTCTGTGCCTCAGTATCAATTTGACGGTATCAAATCTGTCTGAAACCATGCCGTACCGGTCCCAACTTAGACGAGATCTGCCTGACGGATCATTTTTTTTTTGCGGTGTAGAGTTGTGAAAGTTTCAAGATAATTCCAAAAAACACTACATTTCAGGCATGTGTAACAAAAAACTAGTATAACTTTACGTAAGGGTTTTAAAAACCACCACTCTAGCGCTAACACATAACAAAAAACACTGATTCATGTCTGATCTCTACTATTAAGAGCAAACTGGTGAATGCCTGGTGTCACATTTTTAGGATGGACAATAATACCCCCCACGTCTTTATCCTGCGCGCGGAACAAAGAAAACGCAACAATAGACATCTTTATCCTGAAAATGCCACCCCCGCTTCTTATCCCCAAAATTCAGCAACTAATTAACAGCAACCGCGTATACCTCTCAGAAACGCGGAACTAACCGCAAATCACGTCAAATCCTCACCCATACCGACGCCTACTGGGCCGCCCAGGGCTCAGCCGCCCGCGCCCAAGCCTCCTCGCCCTGCCACGGCCTCCTCCCACGGGCTCCATCCGCTGTGGACGGTTGAGATCCTTAAAACTCGCTAGATACAGATAAGAGATAACCTTTCCCCACTGTACGCGTTGGTATCAATTTGAGGTTTCTCGTAACTGAATCACCAATCCGTGCAATTGTGCTGGCAGTCTGGACTCCGGAGAAAATCTTCTCGTTTATTCCGCCACCGCCGGTTCTGGACGACAGGACGAGACCAGCTGACACGACGTTCACGTACTCATGGTCTCCTTCCGACGCCATCGTACTCAGCATCTTGGGAAGCCATGACCATGGATAGCCGGCCAGGATGCATGATGCATGGGCATGTGGTGATGGTAGCCGAGGAGGAGCTCGCGTGCCCATCTTCTTTCTCCAGGTGCAGTTGCAGCGGCGTGGCCAGGTTCTTTACATTATCAATTTAACACATTGCCGCATTAAACTATGTGAACAATATAGTCAGCAAAGAACACTACTTTCTGGCAGCAAGAGCCTTTTATCAGCTTTCCATTCATCAGATCATTAAGCCTCTCAAGTACGCAAGTATAAAATCCCACGAGACATCTCCATGGTAAGGGGAAATCATAATACATGTGCATTTGAAAGTGGAGGTAATTCATATGATGTTAATTGTTTCTAGCTGCTGCTCTTTTTATGCAGAAACATCTTCATGGTACGGGTAAATCATGCCAACCTTTTTACTTTTATCTTCGGTGCAGATTTATTACCAATTCTATTCTGGTACATATTTGCTTAGATAGTCGTAGAAAACTAATTATGCAACACACATGAAAAGTAACCTAGGCTCCATGCAGTTTGGCTAATAGGTGGATCCATGTCTTACGAAACATGCCCCCTAATTTAATGTTGCATTCAGAAATGTGTTTGTCGACAATCTTTACTATTAAAGGTAAATCTGAAACCGAAGAATGTTTATACATCATTATATCATAGACAAAAGTTAAACCAGATATTTCACACACCAATCTAATAGATGATGGTTCTACATATTCTGTTTCCAGTTGATTTGATTCATACACTGATTTTGAAGACCAATGACTGCAGGTTACCACTGATCTGATTCATCTAATGAGAATAAAGACAATGACTGTGGGTTTACTGTCGTATGGTATTTTCAAGATTAAACTTCAGTGATAAGCTAATAAATTTGGAAGATTATCAATATGTATTAACACTTAAAATGTTGTTTGGTATATTTTTCACTTGAAGTGTTGCAGATGAACTACTAATCTTTACTATTAAGGTGAAACATGCAATATCATGCTTCTCGTGATGCCACACTTATCACAATTTACATACTAAATGTCACTATGTGGGTCGCTGTTGTGCTTGCGTCCTCGCGTCCTTGACATGCGTCCATGACTGCACTGTCGCGACGTTATAGAAGGCCATCGTTCTAGATGGAGAGGCAGTTGGGTTCGAGCAGCTTGGCGGAGGAGGAGGCCTGGTGCGGGCACGGAGAAGAACTGATTTTTCTTGCCAGCTCACGTGACATCGGCAACCACGCCACGTCTTCCCTTGTAGCCACCCACCATAGGAGGTGCTCCTCTAAGTGGAGGAGCATGAATTCGGTGAACGCACGCAAGGTGTGGAACTTCCCGTGGACTCAAGTTACATGGTTCTGAATGGACACTACCTGCGCATGTTCCGCTCTTGGAGCTCTTGCCGACGGAGAGGAGCAATGCGCCGGAGTTGAAGCCACTTGCCTCGGTGCTCCTCCGGTCAGACGAGGCAGGAATTCTGTTGAACCCGTGACCTTCACGGGGATAACTCGTTGGCCATATTGACGCTCTCTGTCTGGCAATAAGAGGCATGTGTTCTCATATGTTATATGAACTATCGGGCATTTTCGTCCGTTAAATGAACTACCGTTTTCATCTGTTATAGGAATTCTTGTGCTACAACTGGGCATATGAACTATCGAGCTATAACATGTCTGGGCTATTAACAGGCATGCATTTTCATTTTCGATGGTCCACCATAAAGCTATGCATTGAACACAATAATAATTGATTTTTTCGAAATGGAGGATTTTCCCGAGCTTCTGCATACAAATGATGCACATATATTTTTATTATATTATTGAACAAAGACTTAAGAGAGAGATACAAATATCAACTCGAAGCCACAATCCTATCAACATCGCTACACCTACCGATGAAGGGGGTAATCATGAACAGGACCAGTGCCTGATATCACACCAATGCACATCATCTAAAAACCGAAAATCCTCACCAAACCACCTATTGGCGAGTAAGAAGCACAACCGGTCTAGCAAACCCTCAGCATGCACCAACGTACACACCGTAGAGGTCGCTACCTCCGTCTTCCGCGAACCCATATCCAAGAGGGATCAATGCATTGACCTTTCCAGGGTGCCCTCGACGCCGCCATGACGCCAGATGGCGCCACCGCCCTGTGCGCGTCCATCATCCCACATTCATGATCGAGACCCCGCTGCACCATGCCGCCGACGATGGTAGATGGCATGTTCTCCCCTAGATCTGAGGTTTCCACGGAAATAATGTAGAGAGAGCTACCCCACCATAACTTCCTACGAGAAATACGACACCCACGAGCGTTGTCGTCGATGATGGCATACACACCCGCTTCAACAGCCGTACAACCGTCTCCCCCTCACCGTGGAAGGTGGAGGAGGCCACATCTCTGCGTGACCGGTGCCATGGCCACACACACGCCGTCCCGAGGCGCCCGCTCAAGATCCTCCGCCGAAGCCACACCTCGTAGCTATGATGGAGGGACATTCTACTGCCACCATCATTCCCCCGCACGGTCTTCGCCCCACTAGGATCCGACGGCGGCGAGAGGGGAGATGGGGAGGGTGGCGGCTAGGGTTCCATACATATAAATTTGACTAATTGGATAAATTTGGATAAATTTGTTAAACCGTGGCGAAGCACGGGCATTCAACTAGTGATGGTTTAATGGCTAAACTGACATGTGGATCCCGCTGCTAGGCTTACGTGGAGATCAATAATGATCAAGGGAGAAGATCGTTCTTGTTCTGGACTTTTCTGTAAATTTTAGTGGGACAAACACTAGTTAAAATATCCTATTATCTCCTTTTTTCTCCAAATAAAATAGGTCCATCCGTCTCTTCCATCCTCGGCCACCGGCGTTGGCCCTCAGCTCTGGTCGTATCTCCGGCGTGCTAGCCGCGCTGCCGCCTTCTCCTAGGCGCATGTGCCCCGCTGTGTGTTGTGCCCCGTCGTGGTCCTTTCCCCGGTGCGGTCGCGAATTAGGACGTTCTGGCCTGACACAGCTGCCGGAGCTCGGGAAGGCGAGGACGATGAGCCGAGGAACCTCAACGAGTAGTGGTTACACATGCATGCTCGGCGGGAGCGCGGAGGGGATCATCGACATGGTTCCACGACGACGGCCGGGGCGGGTTCTCGTTGGGAATGAGCTAGGGGATGCGCCGTTCCACGTGATCGACTCCGGCAGGACTAGGTAGACTCCAGGGACCATCTGGGACACGGCGGAGGGGTCAAATCGCTACGCGGCGGAGCTTAGCCGAAGCGGAGGAAGATTGGGTTGGGGACGATAGCGCACACCACCTCGGCTCGATTCCCTTGGCGCTTAGCGGTAGCAGGAAACGGTGGCGACGATGGGCTCAACGTATTGGCGACAGAGAGAACCTGCAGGAGCGCACGCCGGCGCTGCTGTTTTCCTGGCCTGAGACGAGACCCACATACGAGCTAGCTCTAGTTCAACCAGACAAGGGAGGCTCTGGCTGAAAAAAAAAGTAAGAAAATGAAGGGATAAAAAGTAAGAAAAGAATAGGAAAAATTGTGGACCAAAAAATGATAGAATTACTAATGTACCAAAGGCGCTTTTTGCAAAATGTACATGCCATGTCATCCTGACAATGGGACCCACATGTCAGTTTCGTGATTACACTACCGTCAAATATGAATCAGTGCTTTTTTTTGTTACGTATTACCGCTAGAGTAGTGGTTTTTTAACATAAAGTGACGGTTTTTGGTTACACGTGCCTGAAATGTGGTGGTTTTTTGTAATCTTCTCGAAAGTTTCGTTTATCCAATTAGGTTGAAGGAGTCCTACCCATGGCAACACGGCCTAAGGATGTGGTTGTTAACTTGTTATATAAGTGGCACCAAATGAATAGCTAGGAAGGCAGGCAAAACTCACACAAGAAAACTAGAACAGAAACAAAAAGGATGAGCGAAGAGGATCTGAGCAAGATGGCTAATTGCTTTGGCGAGGTGGTCGACGACGAAAAGCTGAACAAGATGGACAAGTACATGGGGAGACCCAAGACGCGGGCAGACCGGGCACAGGAGGCCTGGAATTCGATGAGCGAGGACGGTAAGGACACGAACGCGATTAGGTATGTGGAGGGTCTCAAGGCCATCTATGGTGATGGGCAGTCCACCTTGTGCCTCGTGTATAACGCGACCGGTGACACCCTCCGCAAGGAGGACAACCACGATTGGTATGGTTACATCGGCCCCAGCGTTCCCTACCCTGCTGTCATCGGTAATGGCCAATGGGCTGCCTTCCATCACGTCCACCGGACTGGCGAGCCGTCAGGTTCGGTAGGCGCTGTAGTGTACCGTGGCAGGAACAAAGAAGGAGAGTTCAAAGACTATCTGGTTGCCTGGAGTACTCCATGGGGTCCCTGGTACCGAAACAAGGTATGTATGTTTCGAAAATTACTCGCTTAAGCATTTTGATTGTGCAAGTCCCAACTGTGACTCTCAACTGCGAATGATCTTCTGTAATCCTTTGTCCCAACAATCATAAGAAAGAGCCTCTCAATACCAAGTCAGTAGTGTTCAATATAATCCTTGGATATATCATTGGACTAATTGTTTGTCAAAGTTCAATCTTTGGCAATAAAATGCATTATATGTACCCGCCAGAGAGAGTAATTGATTGTTAATTCCAACAAGCTCATGACGGACAATAATCCCTGCAGGCTTATTGCGAGATTGGTGCCGTCGGCGCCTTCAAAAATCTATGGGGCGGCCTGTATAACGTTGTGGCAAATTCCAATTATTCTTCCAACGCCAGGTCCGTTGGGTGCGAGATGGAAGCAAGCATTGAAACAGGCGACAGTCCTAAGTTCACTGTAAGAATCAGCTGCCGCTGATCAGCCATCGATTTCCATAACTAATTAAAATGCGCTCAAGGATCATCAGACTATGGATCCATCGATATGGTTAAGTAATTCGGTTTGTTACCAATTGCATCCTCGTATGAATGTATCATCTTGTCCTTTCCTTTTATTCCAAATAGTTCCACACCTGTAATTTCATGTATTCTAGTTCTGCCGTGAGTCATCTGGCCTAGTTTATGTATCCCGAATAATTATATATGAAACGAGAGGTTAAGTCTGTGTTTCTTCACGAATTCCATGGATCGAAGAGTTTTCCATGAATTTGTGCATGTGGCAGCTGCCGATGAACTTCTTATTTGCAACCGTTGCAATCACGGCCTTCTCCAAAATTTTTATTTATTATCATTATGAGTCATCCTTTTTGGCAAAGAGAATATATTAATATCATGAAGATATTAATTATACTCAGCCTCTCCAGCAACGCATTGTCCTAGTGTCATTAGCTGATGTACGCAACCAAATACAGTAAAAAAAGAAAAATGATTACAATAAAATAAAAATCTTGCTACAGTGACACTTTCTTGTACTAGTAGCACTAACAGGAAAGTGATCACTGTAGAAAATGTCATCATCGCCCGAGGTTAGGTTTGCACCATGAAGAAAGTCATCGCTCACAAAACAACTCCTTCAACAAGATCATTTCAAGGCACACAGCCAATTAAGATCACACCTTGGATGACAATATAGATGCACACAGCCAATTAAGATCACACCTTGGATGACAATACAGATGCACACTGCTAAAAAAAAATTACTGAAAAGAAAATTCCCGCTATCGTGGTCCAGTCCTTGTAGCAGCAGACAAAATACCACCAAGACAGCACAAAAAATTTATCTTTTGCAAAGACGACGCCTCCAAGAAAGAAACATTGTACAAGTGTCATCATCGCCCTATCACAGATCATAGTATTCACCATCGAGAATGTCTACGCCCACAAAATAAAGCCTTCAACAAGGCAATTGATAGGAACAACTAATTATGGCCAGAACTTTGGTGTTCACCCTGCAAGTTTAGAATCTGAATTTCACCTATGTTGCCCCTACTTACCGATACAGCTGCCGCAAGTCACAAATCACCAAGCCAAAACCAGATCACAACCAGGACCTGAACCACCATTACTAGCTAGTCCACAGATCTCGGTTTCCTTGCCATTCTCCGTGACTTGCTTCACCATGGAACTATAGACATGTCCCATGATGGCAATAGACTGGAGAGCTTCGCATCACTCCCTCTGAAACCAAACGTTCATAAAAAACATGGTTGCGCGTGACCGAATACCATCCAATCCGGCAATCTTCATGTATGTCGTCCATTGTAGTTTGCTGATGGAGCCTTCCTGAACTCGACACTCTAGCTAGATCAATGAAAACACGCATCAAGCAGATATTGGTCATGGCGTGAGAGAGATCCTTGGACCACCTCATTTATTCAAGTCGTGCTAGAAGTCCCCCACGCCACCTGCTGACAAGCTGCAAGATTTGCAGCACCAATCCCTATCAGCGGCCTATAGGGCTGGGCCAACAACAAGGAAGGTGTGTTGGGATTCGTAGCATAGAAAACAAAAAAATTCTATCGCAAGAACGAAGAACAAGCCAAGATCCAATCAAGAAGATGGTAGCAACGAGGTGAAGATCAACATACCCTTGAAGATCACAAAGCGTTAACGAGGTGGATCTATGTACTTTGTCGTAATGCCCAATTAAATCTCACTATACTCATCATGATATGTATGTGCATTGTCATGCTCTCTTTATTTGTCAATTGCCCAACTGTAATTTGTTCACCCAACATGCTGTTCGCCTTATGGGAGAGACACCTCTAGTGAACTGTGGATCCCGGTCCAATTCTCTTTACTGAAATACAATCTACTGCAATACTGTTCTACTATTTTCTGCAAACAATCATCTTCCACACAATACGGTTAATCCTTTGTTACAGCAAGCCGGTGAGATTGACAACCTCACTGTTTCGTTGGGGCAAAGTACTTTGGTTGTGTTGTGCAGGTTCCACGTTGGCGCCGGAATCCCTGGTGTTGCGCCGCACTACATCCCGCCGCCATCAACCTTCAACGTGCTTCTTGACTCCTACTGGTTCGATAAACCTTGGTTTCTTACTGAGGGAAACTTGCTGCTGTACGCATCACACCTTCCACTTGGGGTTCCCAACGAGCGTGTGCTTTACGCGTCATCACGCTTGTAACATCCCAAGAATTTTCAAAATAAAACAAATGAATTTCACTAGTTCCAAATTTTGGAACCAACAAAAACTTTTATTAATTAAGTAGGATGCATATAGATCTTGTTTAAATCTTGTGTTTTGCCATGATGAGTGTTATTATGATTATGTGCTAAACCCTAAAACCCTAAAGTGATCAAGTGAAGATCACCAACCAAATAAAATAAAAGAGAAAGAAATCAAATAAGAAAAACCTTAAACCCTAATCTTCTCCAAAAATCAATTGGATCTATTTTTGAGAAACCAAAATAAAATAGAAGACATATGGGGGCATATAGCCCTAATAGGTAAATTTTGAACTCTACCTTTTTAATTATGCTAAATGGTGGTGAACCTTTGTGAACCCCACTAAACCCAAAACCTCACCCCTCTTTTCACCCTCCTAGTTAAAATGAAATAAAAGGAAAATAAATAAGAAAAAGGTATATGTGCCTATGGCTACTTTTATAAATCTTTACCCTAGAACTTTCCACTTTGTTTAGAGGTTTGGAAAACCTTCACACACTTTACCTAGTACTTATCAAACCTAATTCAAGTGGTTTTCAAAGAAAATAAAAAGGAACTAAAAATGCCATAGAGGCATATATGAGTAAAATAGCAATTTGTGAATTTGAGATCTTTGACCCTAGGACTTGTTGTGAATGGTTGGATCACTTCCATATACCATTTCAACACCCAACAACACCAAATGGGTCAAGCCAAGTCAAATTTAAAATGAAATGCAACATATGCATAGAGGCATATGTGGCACATAGCCATAATACCCAATTTTTGCCCTATGACTTAAAACCTTGACCAAATGATGGGAAACCATCTCTCAACCTATTATAACCCTAAATTGACCCTAACCCATGTCCAAGTGAAGCAAGATAAACACTTTACAAAAATATAAAAAGTGACACATCCCCTCTTATGTGTTATGGCCATTTTTGCAAACCTTTGACCAAGACCTTTTGAAATGGATTCAATGGTTTGAAAATGTTTCTAAACCAATAGGAATCACATTAGAGTCAACCAAAGTCAATTCAAATGAAGAGAAATCACATAGTGAGAAAATCCCCAAATTTCACTCACAAACACTTAGCTCAATTTGCAAATCTTCAACCAAGGCCACCATTGCTTGATCTCTTGCTTGTAGAATACTTATATATGATAAACAAACACATTTGCATCAAAGAAACAAGAATCAAATCATAGGAAAATTCAAAACTCACATACATGTGATAATGGTCATATGACCCATTTATAAAATCTTCCCTACTTTACACCCCTGCATTTGACTTTTCTTCAACTAAACTTGGTCAACTATGACCATGTCATCCAAGACCAAGTCAAGGTCAACAACTTTCATGTTGACCACCTCTGCTGAAGTTGACTAGGTTGACCAGAATAATTGTGCAAAGATGGAACCCGAGAGAGAGAAGAAGATCACCTCACTTTTTGAATTGTTGCAAAACTTCACCAAATTGAACCCCACCACCACCAAACTAACCTATAATTAATATGTTTGAGTTGTACCAAAAAGAATTTCAAGATTTGACAAAAGTGTTCTTGCGGCCATTTGGTCGAACACATTGCAGGCATTAATCCAGAATGACAATACACTTCATTACCCAGTGGACTATGGGCTAAACCACTTTTATCTGGTGATGATGTTGCTCCTCTGCACCCTCTGCATCGAGCCATGTCCTTGCCAGTACTGGTTAAAGTGAGGAGATGATCATTCTTCACCTTGCCGTGCACCATGCCGGCCATCCTCACTCCATTCCTCTCTGGCCTTCCCCTCTCACTTTCACCTTGTCACAGAGCTCCCCTAGCACACAGGGACGACGCCTGTACCCTGCCCTAGCTCTCCACGCCACAGCATTGGCCAAACCAGGCGCGCCCATGCACGCCCAGTACCTTGCCAGGCACGCGGTGACCACGCCCGGGAGCACGCCAGAGCATCACGCGCTCGCTCGTCCTAGCCCCTTTCTGCAAAGGCTACCGCTGCATCACCCATCCCCTCGCCAACCTCTAGCTGCTAGACACTGTCCAAAGCACGCTCGTGCACCGTCGCCGTCGCCATTATCAACTCTCTGCCGTGCCCGTACCGCGAGGACGCCACCGTCGCTAGCACGCTACAGACCATCATCGGCCGTCCCTTCAAGCGCGCTAGCCTCGCCTAGGCGTCGCCTACAAGATGCGCACCACGCCTTGCCCTTTCACAGCCCGTAGCGCCATTGCCGTCGTCGAACCCTTTGCCGCATCCCCGGCCCTCTCACCCCACTATAAATAGAGGAGATCCGAGCCTCGATTCTTCACAACATCTGCTCCCCTCTCATCCTTGCCCCTTCTCCCCCCACCAATTTTACCTTACCTCGCCGGAGCCGCCCCAATCGAAGGCTCGTTCCCGCCGGAGCCCGCGGAGCCTCTACCTCGACTGGAGCCACCCCGAGCCTCGCCGCTGTACCAGGAGCCCCTTCGTCCTCGCCAACGACGCCTCGCACCCCTCCCTCGACCGCCGGCGGCCCAGGACGCTCCCCGACCCCCAACCTCCGTCGCCAGCACGCCCTCCTCTCGCCGGAGAAGAAGACGAACCTCAACCGCACGATTCAATTCTAATCTGACGGTCGACGTTGCCAGGTACCGATTCGGTGTAAAATAGAGACTGACACGCAGGCCCCACCCTGTCAGTTGGCCCGCGGCGCGCTGAAGCGTTACCGGGCCGGCCCAGCGCTGTTTTCCTCAGTTTGGCCCGTTTACTTTCCCGCCTAAAGCCCAGAATTCAAACTCGTTTATTTCTTTTGTGGTTTAAATTCAATACTGGTCTGTCCTATAAATTGAATAGTTCAAATTCTACAAACTCAAATTTAGCAAATCAAAATGTTCTGGAAAGCTTATGTTTTGCCCTAACTAACCCCACTGGATTCAACCCCATACCTTGTGTAGTTTTTGAATAGCAAAAATAACAAAACAGATACTTTTCTGTATACAAATAAATCTTAAAATTCAACCATTTTGAATTTTGAAGTGAATCCAATTGCAATAATTCACATATAACAAACCCTAATTTACTATGTAACAACATGATATGGGTTCTGTACATGATCATGGGCTAGAATCAAAATATTGGCTATGTAGTCAATACTAGCCCATTTAAAATATATCCAAATTTTAGAATTTAAACCAATGAGGTGTAGCACCTCATTTAACTCATTCTCACAAGTGATATGAAGTATTGTGTTGACCTTTATTTACTTAGGCTCATACTTGCCCACTTGTAGATTTTTAAATCTAAATAGTATTTACAATTGCCATGGTTATTTAAACCACATGAGATGATGAATCTCATTTAAATCCCTATTCTCAAATACTAAGTGTGAAGTGTTGACCTTGGTCAACATGGGATAATCCCTGGTTATTTGAGAGTATTGCATCACCTCAATAGTAGTTTTTATTAAATTAGTTACAACTATGTGTTAAATCATATGAGAGGTATTACTCTCATTTAAATCTTGTTCTCAAGTAATTCAACATGAGGTAGTGACCATGGTCTAATAATCTCATAATGAATTATTTGGTGGCATTAAATCACTACCTTGTTAGTATTAAATTGCATGAGGTATGGAACCTCATTTAAATCATTTTCTCAAATGATAAGTATGAAGAGGTGGACTTTGGTCAACCTAGGTCATATATTATTCATAAGAGAAATTAAATCTTAAGAAGAATTCAATGAGAGGAAATTATTTCTCCAAACCAAAGAGAAACCTTAATTCAACTTTTCAATGAGAGGAAATTATTTTCCTAAGGTTAAATAAAGAAACCCTAGCATATTTTGAGAATAAATGTTAAGTAGTGATGCTAGATCCTTTGTGTGAGCCAATAAGGCTAATTAAGACTACTTAAGTGTTGTTTGGTGATTGTATCCTCGTATTCGTTTATAGACGCTAGTACCGGAGACTATCAAGAGGAAGAGGTCTTCTACCAAGAGGAAGAGCAAGAAAACTTTGATCACATCACCAATCAAGGCAAGCTAACACTCTTGCAAGGTTCCCTTGTGCAAAGCTCTACAAGAGCAAGGCACCATTACATTTTACCTTATGAACCTATCCCAAGTTTCTACTTTACAAGCTTTACTTGTTTTTATTTATCAAAGTTACTTTTTGATTTATGATTCACTTGGTTGAACTATAGAGTAGTACAAGAGCATCACACTTAGCCTAGCAAGCTCCAAGATACTTAGTACCCCTCATAACTAGATGCTAGTGCTCAATATTAAAAGTGACTACTCTAGTTGGGAACTTGTGAATTTGAAATGACTTTGAAAACCTTGGAATGATGAGTCATTCTATTGAGAGATTTTGAAGGTGAATATGACTGGTGAATGACTTGGTGAACTTTACAAAAATACTGATGGTTGGGTTCGGATGCGATACCATTCCAATTTTACAAGTACCCCCACAATACCTGAATCTGGGTAAGGGCTTAACTAGAAATTTATGTGCTTTAGTATGGGTTCCCTCTGAACAAGCGTCATCGGGGTTAGGCCGAAGGCTGCCTCTACAACAAACACAACGATACGATATGACGTGAAATGAGGTGAATGTCCGGCCCAAGCCCTGTGCAGTTCCCGGGTTGACTGCGGTTTTCACCGGGAGGCCAAGCTCATGGGGAGAGGTGCCTATACTAGAGTATGTAAATGAAAGGTTAGGATTGGTAGTTCGCGTACTGCGTACGATAAATCAGGGCCAGTTACCCCTGACGAACTATTGCAATTGTTGTGGCACAAGTGTACAACCTCTGCAGAGTTAAACCTATTCGAATAGCCGCGTCCTCGGTCATGGACAGTTGGAAAGGCCATACTGTTCCGTCATCAGAATTTTTCTAAAAATATGAATGGTGACTTGTGATTTGAGTTGAAAGGTGACTTTGACTTTGAATCACAACTGAGTTGTGGGAATGACACTAATGTTCCCACTTGAGTTAGTTAAATGAAGAGGCTTTGATTTTTAAAGTGCTTATGAAATAAAACTGGCTTTATGCAAATGAAACTAGAGCTTAGAACCCCCTTACTATAGTTGATAGTGTTTACCTTAGTATTAGTTTGCGAGTACTTTAAAGTACTCATGGCTGTGTCCCTGGCTATTCAAATGGCCAGACTATGAAGAGGAGTACCAGAACCCGGAAGAAGGACAGCAGTACGTCTACGACAACTAGGATCACTCCTGACGTCAACAGTTGCCTGTGGAATAGATGGACTACTACTACGCTATTTTCGCTTCCGCTATGTGTTATGTAATGAATAAATAGAACTTCTATTATTGTAATGAGACTGGATCATGTGATCCTTTATTTGTAAGACGATTATGTGTTGTAATAAATGATGTGTTGTGATATCAATCTATTATGTCTCGCAAAAACAATATTCCTGGGATTGCGAGGAATGGCATAATAGGCATCTGGACTTAAAAATCCGGGTATTGACAAGTTGGTATCAGAGCCATTGTTGACCTTAGGAGACCTTAGTTAGAATGGACGTCTGCAAAACTTAGTTTCAAAACCAAAGAACTGAATATTTGTGAAAAACTTATTCTCACTCTTATCCTTGAGATCTGCTTCAAAATAAGAAAGTTATGCTCTATTTTCTCTTATACTACTACATAAAATTTTGACACACTCCTCTAACTTACTTATCCTAATTGCTCACAGATGAAGTACCAATGGGAGTGCTATCAGCTTGGTCACGGAGGAGAACTAAGGTTCGAAAAAGAGTTGAAGCAACTAGTGGACTATCTGGGACACCCGTATCCCGAGTTCTTCGGAATACCCCTCAAGGCTCAGTTAGGAGAACCACCTCGGTGGGACGTTTCTACTGATCTACGAAGGAAGCTTGATGCCCCGGTATGGGAAACCATCTGGTTTTCTGTAACGGGAAACACTTGGAAGGAAGGACTAGACAAAGCTATGCAAGAAGCAATGTTCCGTCTGTGTGGACAAAATGAGGACAAGATCAAGAGCACTCGTTTCATCTACTACCCAAGACATGACTCCATGGGAAGACCGATGACCATGCCCCCACCACAACCCAAGATGAACCCCTATGAAGCACCGCAGGACTTCAGGCAGTACAAAACCCGCAGGGATTTGGACAACGCCCTCGCCTCTCGCCAAGCACATCACCCGTGAAGATGAAGAATCCCCCCCCTGAAGAGTAGTATCACCCCAGCACTAGAGTAGGTGTGAGTTGTATCAGGATCCCCTTGTATCGTAGAGCGATGAATGGTTCTTCAAACCAACGGTGTGTTAGCTTTGTAATGTGTGATGCTTGGTATGAATGAAAAAGTGTTGTCGGTGTTACCCCTGCAACACCACTCAAAATTTCAATTTGTGAACTTTTTAAACTTTAACAAAACAAACCATAGAAATTTCCCTCTTATCTTATCATCTACATCAATGTTTAGATGGCCCCACCAACCCGCAACGCCACCCAGGATGCCATGATGCAACTGCTGCAGACGATGATGGCAGACCGAGAAGTCGAGAGAGCTGAACGCCAAGCCAACATTACCGCACTGCAACAGATAGCTCAGAACAATCAAGGCCATGGAAACCACGATCACCCTGGATCGAAGCTGAAGAACTTTCAGCACACCAACCCACCGATGTTCAACAAGACTGAAGAGCCCCTTGATGCTGATGACTGGCTCCAGACCATGGAGAACAATCTCGAAGTTGCGGGAGTTGAAGCCGCAGAAAAAGTACTGTTTGCCACCCACTATCTGTCAGGACCTGCCAGAGCCTGGTGGACAAGTGCCCGTGCAATGAATGCGGGACAGATGATGACCTGGGAAGACTTCAAGCTGAAGTTCAGCAAGTACCACGTGCCCCAAGGACTGATCAAGAAGATGAGAGACGAGTTCCGTGAACTCAAGCAAGGAAGAATGTCCGTGGTGGAATACCGCGACAGGTTTCTCACTTTGTCAAGGTACGCCCCGGATGAGACCGACACCAATGAGAAAAGGAAGGAGAGATTTCTGAACGGGCTGCACGACGAGATGCAGACTGTGTTAGTGAGCATTCCGTTCGCTGACTTGGAAGCCCTCGTAGACTCAGCCATACAGATGGAAGGAAAACTGCATCAGGCCAGCGAAAACCGCAAGCGCAGAATGATGAACCAGAATGGACCCCACCATACCCAGAAGTACCGCAACAACTCCTTTGGAGGATTCACCCCAAGATACAACAAGCCCCCTACCCAGAATTATCGCCCCAACTACACCAACAACAACGGAGGACCCCCGAAGCCCGGAGGCAACAACAACAACCACCACAACAACAACCACAACAACAACAACCACCCCAACAACAGCAACAACAATGGAAACAACAACAACACCAATACTGCCCCAAGGACTGGAAGCAATGCTACCCCCGTCATCCCCAAAGACAAGTCCACCGTCAACTGCTATGAATGTGGAGTTGTGGGTCACTTCTCCAATGAGTGCCCCAAAAAGCTTGCCAGGATTGCCGCCAATACCGCAGCACCTGCTCAACAACAGCGCCGCTTTGCCGGAAGAAGGAACCAGAACAACAACAACGGCCGTCTCTACCACATGACTGCCACTGAAGCTCAGGAAGCACCCCAGACCATGCCAAGTATGTCTTCCTGTTAATAAAATGCTCAATCTCTCTTAGGAACCTAACTTTTCTTAAAATCTCGGGACGAGATTTGTTTAAGGAGGAAGGGTTTGTAACATCCCAAGAATTTTCAAAATAAAACAAATGAATTTCACTAGTTCCAAATTTTGGAACCAACAAAAACTTTTATTAATTAAGTAGGATGCATATAGATCTTGTTTAAATCTTGTGTTTTGCCATGATGAGTGTTAGTATGATTATGTGCTAAACCCTAAAACCCTAAAGTGATCAAGTGAAGATCACCAACCAAATAAAATAAAAGAGAAAGAAATCAAATAAGAAAAACCTTAAACCCTAATCTTCTCCAAAAATCAATTGGATCTATTTTTGAGAAACCAAAATAAAATAGAAGACATATGGGGGCATATAGCCCTAATAGGTAAATTTTGAACTCTACCTTTTTAATTATGCTAAATGGTGGTGAACCTTTGTGAACCCCACTAAACCCAAAACCTCACCCCTCTTTTCACCCTCCTAGTTAAAATGAAATAAAAGGAAAATAAATAAGAAAAAGGTATATGTGCCTATGGCTACTTTTATAAATCTTTACCCTAGAACTTTCCACTTTGTTTAGAGGTTTGGAAAACCTTCACACACTTTACCTAGTACTTATCAAACCTAATTCAAGTGGTTTTCAAAGAAAATAAAAAGGAACTAAAAATGCCATAGAGGCATATATGAGTAAAATAGCAATTTGTGAATTTGAGATCTTTGACCCTAGGACTTGTTGTGAATGGTTGGATCACTTCCATATACCATTTCAACACCCAACAACACCAAATGGGTCAAGCCAAGTCAAATTTAAAATGAAATGCAACATATGCATAGAGGCATATGTGGCACATAGCCATAATACCCAATTTTTGCCCTATGACTTAAAACCTTGACCAAATGATGGGAAACCATCTCTCAACCTATTATAACCCTAAATTGACCCTAACCCATGTCCAAGTGAAGCAAGATAAACACTTTACAAAAATATAAAAAGTGACACATCCCCTCTTATGTGTTATGGCCATTTTTGCAAACCTTTGACCAAGACCTTTTGAAATGGATTCAATGGTTTGAAAATGTTTCTAAACCAATAGGAATCACATTAGAGTCAACCAAAGTCAATTCAAATGAAGAGAAATCACATAGTGAGAAAATCCCCAAATTTCACTCACAAACACTTAGCTCAATTTGCAAATCTTCAACCAAGGCCACCATTGCTTGATCTCTTGCTTGTAGAATACTTATATATGATAAACAAACACATTTGCATCAAAGAAACAAGAATCAAATCATAGGAAAATTCAAAACTCACATACATGTGATAATGGTCATATGACCCATTTATAAAATCTTCCCTACTTTACACCCCTGCATTTGACTTTTCTTCAACTAAACTTGGTCAACTATGACCATGTCATCCAAGACCAAGTCAAGGTCAACAACTTTCATGTTGACCACCTCTGCTGAAGTTGACTAGGTTGACCAGAATAATTGTGCAAAGATGGAACCCGAGAGAGAGAAGAAGATCACCTCACTTTTTGAATTGTTGCAAAACTTCACCAAATTGAACCCCACCACCACCAAACTAACCTATAATTAATATGTTTGAGTTGTACCAAAAAGAATTTCAAGATTTGACAAAAGTGTTCTTGCGGCCATTTGGTCGAACACATTGCAGGCATTAATCCAGAATGACAATACACTTCATTACCCAGTGGACTATGGGCTAAACCACTTTTATCTGGTGATGATGTTGCTCCTCTGCACCCTCTGCATCGAGCCATGTCCTTGCCAGTACTGGTTAAAGTGAGGAGATGATCATTCTTCACCTTGTCGTGCACCATGCCGGCCATCCTCACTCCATTCCTCTCTGGCCTTCCCCTCTCACTTTCACCTTGTCATAGAGCTCCCCTAGCACACAAGGACGACGCCTGTACCCTGCCCTAGCTCTCCACGCCATAGCATTGGCCAAACCAGGCGCGCCCATGCACGCCCAGTACCTTGCCAGGCACGCGGTGACCACGCCCGGGAGCACGCCAGAGCATCACGCGCTCGCTCGTCCTAGCCCCTTTCTGCAAAGGCTACCGCTGCATCACCCATCCCCTCGCCAACCTCTAGCTGCTAGACACTGTCCAAAGCACGCTCGTGCACCGTCGCCGTCGCCATTATCAACTCTCTGCCGTGCCCGTACCGCGAGGACGCCACCGTCGCTAGCACGCTACAGACCATCATCGGCCGTCCCTTCAAGCGCGCTAGCCTCGCCTAGGCGTCGCCTACAAGATGCGCACCACGCCTTGCCCTTTCACAGCCCGTAGCGCCATTGCCGTCGTCGAACCCTTCGCCGCATCCCCGGCCCTCTCACCCCACTATAAATAGAGGAGATCCGAGCCTCGATTCTTCACAACATCTGCTCCCCTCTCATCCTTGCCCCTTCTCCCCCCACCAATTTTACCTTACCTCGCCGGAGCCGCCCCAATCGAAGGCTCGTTCCCGCCGGAGCCCGCGGAGCCTCTACCTCGACTGGAGCCACCCCGAGCCTCGCCGCTGTACCAGGAGCCCCTTCGTCCTCGCCAACGACGCCTCGCACCCCTCCCTCGACCGCCGGCGGCCCAGGACGCTCCCCGACCCCCAACCTCCGTCGCCAGCACGCCCTCCTCTCGCCGGAGAAGAAGACGAACCTCAACCGCACGATTCAATTCTAATCTGACGGTCGACGTTGCCAGGTACCGATTCGGTGTAAAATAGAGACTGACACGCAGGCCCCACCCTGTCAGTTGGCCCGCGGCGCGCTGAAGCGTTACCGGGCCGGCCCAGCGCTGTTTTCCTCAGTTTGGCCTGTTTACTTTCCCGCCTAAAGCCCAGAATTCAAACTCGTTTATTTCTTTTGTGGTTTAAATTCAATACTGGTCTGTCCTATAAATTGAATAGTTCAAATTCTACAAACTCAAATTTAGCAAATCAAAATGTTCTGGAAAGCTTATGTTTTGCCCTAACTAACCCCACTGGATTCAACCCCATACCTTGTGTAGTTTTTGAATAGCAAAAATAACAAAACAGATACTTTTCTGTATACAAATAAATCTTAAAATTCAACCATTTTGAATTTTGAAGTGAATCCAATTGCAATAATTCACATATAACAAACCCTAATTTACTATGTAACAACATGATATGGGTTCTGTACATGATCATGGGCTAGAATCAAAATATTGGCTATGTAGTCAATACTAGCCCATTTAAAATATATCCAAATTTTAGAATTTAAACCAATGAGGTGTAGCACCTCATTTAACTCATTCTCACAAGTGATATGAAGTATTGTGTTGACCTTTATTTACTTAGGCTCATACTTGCCCACTTGTAGATTTTTAAATCTAAATAGTATTTACAATTGCCATGGTTATTTAAACCACATGAGATGATGAATCTCATTTAAATCCCTATTCTCAAATACTAAGTGTGAAGTGTTGACCTTGGTCAACATGGGATAATCCCTGGTTATTTGAGAGTATTGCATCACCTCAATAGTAGTTTTTATTAAATTAGTTACAACTATGTGTTAAATCATATGAGAGGTATTACTCTCATTTAAATCTTGTTCTCAAGTAATTCAACATGAGGTAGTGACCATGGTCTAATAATCTCATAATGAATTATTTGGTGGCATTAAATCACTACCTTGTTAGTATTAAATTGCATGAGGTATGGAACCTCATTTAAATCATTTTCTCAAATGATAAGTATGAAGAGGTGGACTTTGGTCAACCTAGGTCATATATTATTCATAAGAGAAATTAAATCTTAAGAAGAATTCAATGAGAGGAAATTATTTCTCCAAACCAAAGAGAAACCTTAATTCAACTTTTCAATGAGAGGAAATTATTTTCCTAAGGTTAAATAAAGAAACCCTAGCATATTTTGAGAATAAATGTTAAGTAGTGATGCTAGATCCTTTGTGTGAGCCAATAAGGCTAATTAAGACTACTTAAGTGTTGTTTGGTGATTGTATCCTCGTATTCGTTTATAGACGCTAGTCCTAGGAGACTATCAAGAGGAAGAGGTCTTCTACCAAGAGGAAGAGCAAGAAAACTTTGATCACATCACCAATCAAGGCAAGCTAACACTCTTGCAAGGTTCCCTTGTGCAAAGCTCTACAAGAGCAAGGCACCATTACATTTTACCTTATGAACCTATCCCAAGTTTCTACTTTACAAGCTTTACTTGTTTTTATTTATCAAAGTTACTTTTTGATTTATGATTCACTTGGTTGAACTATAGAGTAGTACAAGAGCATCACACTTAGCCTAGCAAGCTCCAAGATACTTAGTACCCCTCATAACTAGATGCTAGTGCTCAATATTAAAAGTGACTACTCTAGTTGGGAACTTGTGAATTTGAAATGACTTTGAAAACCTTGGAATGATGAGTCATTCTATTGAGAGATTTTGAAGGTGAATATGACTGGTGAATGACTTGGTGAACTTTACAAAAATACTGATGGTTGGGTTCGGATGCGATACCATTCCAATTTTACAAGTACCCCCACAATACCTGAATCTGGGTAAGGGCTTAACTAGAAATTTATGTGCTTTAGTATGGGTTCCCTCTGAACAAGCGTCATCGGGGTTAGGCCGAAGGCTGCCTCTACAACAAACACAACGATACGATATGACGTGAAATGAGGTGAATGTCCGGCCCAAGCCCTGTGCAGTTCCCGGGTTGACTGCGGTTTTCACCGGGAGGCCAAGCTCATGGGGAGAGGTGCCTATACTAGAGTATGTAAATGAAAGGTTAGGATTGGTAGTTCGCGTCTGCGTACGATAAATCAGGGCCGATTACCCACGACGAACTATTGCAATTGTTGTGGCACAAGTGTACAACCTCTGCCCGAGAGTTAAACCTATTCGAATAGCCGCGTCCTCGGTCATGGACGGTTGGAAAGGCCATCTTTGTTCCGTCATCAGAATTTTTCTAAAAATATGAATGGTGACTTGTGATTTGAGTTGAAAGGTGACTTTGACTTTGAATCACAACTGAGTTGTGGGAATGACACTAATGTTCCCACTTGAGTTAGTTAAATGAAGAGGCTTTGATTTTTAAAGTGCTTATGAAATAAAACTGGCTTTATGCAAATGAAACTAGAGCTTAGAACCCCCTTACTATAGTTGATAGTGTTTACCTTAGTATTAGTTTGCGAGTACTTTAAAGTACTCATGGCTGTGTCCCTGGCTATTCAAATGGCCAGACTATGAAGAGGAGTACCAGAACCCGGAAGAAGGACAGCAGTACGTCTACGACAACTAGGATCACTCCTGACGTCAACAGTTGCCTGTGGAATAGATGGACTACTACTACGCTATTTTCGCTTCCGCTATTTGTTATGTAATGAATAAATAGAACTTCTATTATTGTAATGAGACTGGATCATGTGATCCTTTATTTGTAAGACGATTATGTGTTGTAATAAATGATGTGTTGTGATATCAATCTATTATGTCTCGCAAAAACAATATTCCTGGGATTGTGAGGAATGGCATAATAGGCATCTGGACTTAAAAATCCGGGTATTGACAACGCTCCACCGGGCTTCTCAGTCCAGAGATCGGTGGGACCGGGACTGGAACACGAGGCGCGCCCGATGCCCAGACCACAGCCGAGACCCTTCGGAGTGATGCCCTTCGAGAAGCTGACGCCATCTTGGAGCGTGCCCACCGTCAGGCGGAGGATGCTCTGTCGGCCACGCACCGTCAGGCGGATGACCCTCTAGGGGTCGCCTCGATCCCCGAGGTTTGCGGCCTTCTTCTCCGCGAGAGCGCAGTGGCCCTTTCTGAGTGCGAGCTGGAAGCAGATCGCCTGAAGGTCCAGGAGCGCGCCCTGGCCCAAGGTGAGATGGCCGTAGCGCTCCGGGAGGGTGAGGCTGCTCGGGAACTCGAGCGTCTGGAGTCCCTGGAGGCCCAGATCGTTCGGTCCCAGGAGCAGCTTGACGCTCGCCAGGTGAGCCTTGACATGTTCAACACCAAGGTCACCAAAAGGCTTGCGGAAGAGAGCGAGCGCACCGCTGAACAGCTGAAAGATGCTCGTAAGGCTTTGCACGCCGAGTACCGTCAGCGTACACAACAGAGTGGTGACCGCTATGCCGGGGAGAAGCGGAAACTTCAGGCCCGGATAGAGAAGCTGAGGCCAAGAAAGCTGCATGCGTCCAAGCTGAAGAGCTGAAGGGTAGCCTAGCTCAGGAGCAGAAACAAGTGTCCTCCCTTCGCAAGGAGGTGGAGGAGCTGTCTTTCGAGATTCAGCAGGCGAGGGACCTCGGTCAGCACCGGTGCGTTATGTACCGCGCCTTGTTCCTTCTTGTGAAGCAGCTGCTTCCTAGCTTCGGAGCAGACTCCGTGAGCACTGATGCTCTCCTGGACTCCAATGAGCCGTCTGCCTTCCTGGAACTCTTTGACCGCATCGTGCGGACGCTGGAGGAGGCCGCCCCCAAGTGGGAAGACTATGTCGATGAGGTGTGCCTCAACATTATGAGGAAGGTGGCCACCCGTGTCTTCACCAACCTCGAGCGCCTCGCGCCAGGCCTTGATGACAAAGAGCTTCTGAGACGCCCGGTTGCCCCGAGAGAAGACGCTGATCCGGCTCAAGTCCGGCAGAACCAGGTGCAGGTCGACGAGCTTGTGGAGCTCCTCCTCAAGAAGTTCCGACGCCGGCAGGGACCGGTCGCCACTGGAGGAGATGCTGCCTTGGAGGAGGCAAGCTCTGGCTCTGACTGCTCAGGCGATCGCGGCTCCAGCGGGCCAGTATCTGAGTCGGGGTCCGAGAGCGGTAGCGGCTCCGGTGAGAGTGCCGGTGGCGATAGCGGCCCTGCACCTTGAGCGAGGCTCTTTCCTTAGCTTGTATCAGATCCTTTTTTGTATTATGAACGCCTTTTTGTGTCATTCCCTTAGCCTTTTCATGTTTGAAACTGCTGGGCCACACTGGCGTATGATATGTCCTGTAATGATACTCCTTGGTCCCCCCGAGAGGTGTTCGCAAGCTGATCATGTAGGCTCCTTTGCAAAGTTCCTGCAGAAAACCGTCATGTATGCGTGTTCTTGTTGGTTCCTCGAGGAGGCAACCGTAAGACTTTGCATGTAGGCTCTGAACGTGTTCCTTGTTAGTACCTCGGGGAGGCGACTGTAAGGCTTTCACGTGAGGGGCATCCTGTATGCATGTTCTTGTTGGTTCCTCGGGGAGGCAACCGTAAGACTTTACATGTAGGCTCTGAACGTGACTCCTTGTTGGTCTCTCGGGGAGGCGACCGTAAGGCTTGCACGTGAGGGGCGTCCTGTATGCATGTTCTTGTTGGTTCCTCGGGGAGGCAACCGTAAGACTTTACATGTAGGCTCTGAACGTGACTCCTTGTTAGTTCCTCGAGGAGGTAACTGTAAGGTTTGCATCTGGGGGGCGTCCTGTATGCATGTTCTTGTTGGTTCCTCGGGGAGGCAACCGTAAGACTTTACATGTAGGCTCTAAATGTGACTCCTTGTTAGTTCCTCGAGGAGGTAACTGTAAGGTTTGCACGTGGGGGGCGTCCTGTATGCGCTCTCTTGATGGCTCCCCAGGGAGGTAACAATAAGATTCACATGTAGGGTCTGATGTGTCTCCTTGTAAGTCCCTCGGGGAGGCGACTGTAAGGTTTGCACATGTATAAGTAGGTATCCTGTCAGTGGATTCTGTTGGTCCCTCGAAGAGGTAACCGTAGACCTGCGCCTTAGGCTTTACCGCGACTCCTAGTTGGTTCCTCGGGGAGGTAACCATAGGGTTCTGCGCTTTGTTTTGCTCGTGCGATGTGTTTCTCGACTGTGCTGTCGTGCGAGGAGATCAGACACCAAGTGACTTGGTGAGGTGGCTTAGTGCGGGTAGCGACCCCACTGCCAGAGCTCAGTACCCAAGTGTAGGACTGATGGGATACCCCGACTAAGGCACAATACCCAGCCCCCGCTCGCGCGGCGCACACAATCGAGAACTCAGGGAACGCTTTGAGACAAGTTTGTGAATTCCTTAGGAATGAAATCCAGAGTCTTTTTATACCAATCGGCGCATGTGCACGTTGAGAAAGATCCGAAGAAATCCCAAGAAGACCAATCTGAGAATAATAGGCGCATGACGCATTCTTGAAGAATTTGACAATTGATTATCTTACAATGCAACCGCTGACTTCCTTCAAAAAATAAGCCTGGCCTGAGCATTTCACAATCGGCGTGCCCCACTGGAGGTGGCACGATGAGTCTTTGACTGCACATAGCTCGACCATCCGCTGTTATTGTCCTGACAAAACCTCTGGCTATCCCTTGCTTAGCGAGCTGGTGGCGTGTGGGATGCGCGTTGGTGACGCGATCCCACAACCCCCGAGCCTCGCCTATTCTGGGCAAGCTGGCGATCCTCCTTCTGACTCGCCCGGGGCCTGAGTGCCACCGGGGTGTCAGACAGGAGACTTGGATCGGTACCGGTGGATTGGCCTCCCGTACCTCGAAGGTTCTGATGAACTGTCCTCACTCGGCACCCGGTTGGCGCACTCGTGTGCCAGCTCGAGGAGCTCAGCGGTGGTCACCTGCTCCGCGAGGAGATTCAGCTGCTCAATCATCTGAGGGTTGGTGGTACCAGAACGAAATGCATCCACCGCTTGTGACTCACTGACCTTGGGCAGCCTGAGGTAGAGGTCGGTAAAACGCTGCGTGAAGGAGCGCAGATGCTCTCACGGACGCTGTCTCAGAAGCTGCAGATCCCGCAGCGCAGGCGAGGGCGACGTGTGTTCTGGCTGCTCCATTGAGGTGGAGACTTCCTTCCTTTGGCTGACTGGATGCTTGGCGCGCCCGCCGCCGCCACGCTTACTCTTAGCTCGTCCTCGGGCGAGGGGCAAGAAAGGCGGCCTGGCAACCGGGGCGCCTCTCGCCGCAGCTCCTGCCAAGCCCCCAGCGACTGTCGCAACTTCGGCCACCGCGCGGGCGAGCTCAAAGATGCTGGCCAGCCACTGATCAGGGCTCGTCCCTTCCGGGCGGAGCTGGAGCGGCTCCCTCGTCAGGCTCAGAGCGGTCTCAACGACCGGCTCTCGGTGGAGAGCGGCCGGCGCAGCGGATGCCACTAGGTTGGCCATGGAGATATGACCGAAGGCTGTCGGAGAAGAACAACGACGGACTGAGTTCCCTACCTGGCGCGCCAAATGACAGAGATTCGTGTCCGCGAAGGAACACGGGTATCGCCGAACCCCAGAGGTTCGAACACAGGGGACTCAGAATCACATCGTCGACTTCTCGACGGGGGCACTGCAGAGATGGACACGGCAGTTACCCAAGTTCATGGCCCTCGGAGAGGTAAAACCCCTACGTCCTGCTTTGGTGGATGTATTGCAGGTCACAATGAAGAAGATGACCGTACAGGTAGCTAGGGTTTGTGATCACTCTGGATCGTCCCCCACTACGCTAGCAAGGCTAGTCCTTATATAGGGGAGCTGGTCCTCTTCCCCCGAAATATCTTGAGGGGGAAGGGTTTCCACATCTCCAAACTGAAGGCGGGAAACTCCCACGCCCTTTACAGGATGGACTTAGTCCGTGGTTGATTAAAGTGTCGGTCCATGGCAGGATGATGAGGTCGTCGGTGACGCCTCCCGTGGCCGTTTGTGCCATCCACCCGGCCTTGCACCAAAGTGGCATGGACAGGGTCTTAGCGCTTTGGTCCTCGTCGAGCTCGCTTTAGCACCAAAGAGGCAAAGGCATCTCGCCTCCTCGGGATGGAGCTTTTGAGCTCAGCCATGACGTGCACGCCTCCTGGCTGGCTTGTCTTGTAGCCTGGGCAGCATGTACTTCCTGTCCTTATGGCAGGCCTTGTGAGGATGGAATCCAATGCTTCCTTGGTTGATCTTATCGTTTCCCAGGATCCTCTTTGACCGGGAGAGGCTGGTGGCTCGGGGACCTCCGCGAGGGAGTTCCTCCCCGAGCCTGTCTTCCTCTCCAGCAGTGAGTCTCCATGAGGGCTTGATGCCTCGCGGAGCCTCGGGATAGGGATTGCTCCCATCCCGATTGTAAAGGCTGTCGGGAGCCCGGGCCCAGCAGTTGAGCTAGGGTACCCACTAGCCATTGGTCCCACACGTTGAACCCCATGGACCTTCCCTTCTCCTTCCCATTCCACGACAAGGACAGTGCTAACCACCTACGGGGTGGCTGCGATGTATAGCAGTAAGGGTTCTTTGTCTCGTGGAGCCACTAGAACTGGTGGTGTTAAAATAGTGCGCTTCAAGTGCTCGAATGCTTTGTCTGCTTCCTCATTCCACTCGAACGTTTGTCCATGTTTTATAAGTGCATAAAAGGGTAACGTTTTTTCTCCCAACCTGGCGACAAATCTGCTTAACGCCGAGACACGCCCCGTTAACTATTGTATTTCCTTGAGCTTGGTAGGTTTCTTCATCGGCAGGATGGCCTGTATTTTCTCTGGGTTTGCTTCGATTCCTCTAGCCGATACTAAGTATCCGAGGAGTTCTCCCGCAGGAACACCAAAGGAACATTTAGTCGGGTTTAATTTGATGCGAAACTTGTCAAGGTTGTCGAATGTTTCACGAAGATCGTCGATTAAGGACAGCCCACTCCTTGTCGTGATCACCACATCATCGATGTATACTTGGACGTTCTTGCTGATATGAGATACAAGGCACTTCTGCATCATGCGTTGATATGTGGCTCCCGCATTCTTCAACCCGAACGACATTGTTTTGTAGCAGAATACGACATAAGGGGTTATGAAAGCTGTTTTGACTTCATCCTCTATTTTTAATCGGATCTGGTTGTAACCAGAGTATGCATCCAAAAAGGAAAGACGTTCATAACCTGCCGTGGAGTCGATGATTTGATCGATCTGAGGGAGGGGGACGTGATCCTTAGGACAGTGTTTATTGAGACACGTGAAATCGACGCACATGCAAAGGACATCAGTGTTTTTCTTCAGGACCAGAACCGGATTGGCTACCCAGGTGGCCTCTTTTATTTCTTTGATGAATCCAGCGTCTTCAAGGCGATGAATTTCTGACAGCATGGCCTTGCGATTCGGCTCGGAAAAACGACGCAAAGGTTGTCGTATTGGCCTGGCTCTTGGATCCAGATTAAGTGCATGCTCGGCAAGTTCCCTGGGTACTCCTGGCATATCAGTTGGGCACCATGCGAAGATTTCCCAGCGCTCACGGAGGAACTCGACGAGCGCGCTTTCCTATGCGCGGTCCAAGTTGGCCGCGATGGATGTTGTTTTCCTGAGGTCCGTTGGATGGACCTGTACTTCCTTGGAGTCCTTGGAGGTATCGAAAGCTTGCTCTTGCAAGGATTTACCCCCATCTAGCAACACATCATGGTTGGTGGTGAGTTTTGTCGCCTCGTACTCAGCTTGCATTCCGAACGACTCGGAGATTTTGTTGAAATCCCAGTCGCATTTATCTGACAAGGCGAAACTTCCGCTGACCGTTATTGGCCCATTGGGTCAAGGAATCCTCCACAAGAGGTATGTGTAATGCGGCACTGCCATAAATCTGGCGTATGCGGGTTGCCCCAAGATGGCGTGGTATTGTGATGGCCAGTCCATAACCTCAAACTCGAGCTTTTCCTTCCTGTAGTTCTCCACTGTTCCGAACTGTACGTCGAGGGCTATCTTGCCCAAGGGATAGTTTGGTTTTTCTGGCGTTATTCCATGAAAACGCGTGTCTGTTGGCGCTAGATTGGCTAGCGAGATGTGCATCTTTCTCAGTGTGTCTGCGTAGATTAGATTTATGATGCTGCCTCCATCTATGAATACTCGAGGGATGGAATACCCTTCGATGACTGATGGTAGTACCAATGCCAAATGCCCTGGTCGTGGCACCTGGGGTAGGTGATCTGCTCTTTGTATCCTATTGGCTGGTACGACCGATTGAGGTATTCGACGGTTGGTGGTGGCGACAGCACTACCATGTTTACCTGTGGAGTAATCAGTTTTTGCGTTCTATTCGTCGGCCTGCCCTTCTGGATCATCGCCAACGCTCCCTTTGGCTGCGTATACCCGCCGTTAGCGTTTGGAGGCCCCGTAATCTGCAGCTGATTTTGCTAGTTTCCACTGGTGATTGCTGGTGGTGGTGGTGGTACGTGCACCTCACTCCTTAACCCTTGCGCATATCCTCTGCTAACTCTTTTCAGTGATTCTTCGCAGAGCTTGGAATGTTCGACAGTCCTTTTGGAGGTGACCCGACGCCCTCTTTCCATCGGAATCTATCTAAAAGTGCATCTGGCATAGACCATTCATGATTTCTTCTGGTGACATGTTGTATCTAGATCGGTTGCTCTGTCTTCTGGAACTAGGCGCATCTCTATTGTCACTTCGTTGCCCGCTACTCCTGCGGTAATCATCGCGGTGGTTATTAATGAACAAACACCCTTTCAAAGGTTTCCCAGCTATATGTCGACTCCTCTGGCAGTTTCCTCATCCAAGATCTTGCAGCTCCGCTAAGATAAACTTGAATGCTTTGCATGGCCGTTGCTCTTGTGCCTCCAGTTAACTTTACTGTTTCCAGGTATTCGACCAACCAGTCCTCTGGATCCTGAAGTCCGTCGAACTTTTTATAATTATCGGCTAGTTTAAAGGTACCAGGTACTCGAGTTTTGCGAACCCTACGGGCAAAGCAAGGGAGTCCGCATAATTCCTCTTCGCTCTCCTCGACTATTTGGCGATTTTCTCGGCTTCTATCTTCACGACCTCTTTCTTCCCGTGCTCTATCGACTCGTGCCTGAGCTGTGCTATTTCTCGCATCACCTTCTCTTTGGTTATTTTGTGTTGTCACCGCTGCCTGCCGATGTGGTGACCTTGATCTACGATGTCCTCCTTGCCTTGGAGATCTTGCGGGTTCCTGTGTGACTTCTCTTCCAGCTATTGCTGCTCCCATAACGCCGATGCTTGCCATGGCAGTTTGATATAAGGATGCTCGTGGATCACCAGGAGGTGGTCTGGTTGCCATCATGTATGCATGTGTCGCCATGTAGGCTGCTTCTAGCGTCTTGGGCGTTATGTGCCCTCTCGAATCTATCGACATGAAGGTCATGTCGAGGTCCTGGATTAGGTGATCTCCTCGCTGATTTTCGGGTATGCCTGCCATCCGAGACCTTGCTCTTCCTTGGGGTTTCCTGTTGTTGTTTGCTGAGTTTCCTGATTGCGCGCTCAGATTAGCTCTGCGTTCACTGGATGTGTCCGCTGCAGCTTTTCTTGCATCTAGTTTCTCCTGCATCTTCTGTAACTCGCATCTTGTGCGGCTGAGTTTATATTGATATGTTGTTAGCTCTTCTGCCGTTTCTTGCGTTCTCAACGGTTCTGCACCGCTTATGGCCCTTGCGGCTCTGTCCCATGCAGCTTGAGAGAGTTGTACATGTTCTCTTGGCTCAGTTCCCTGATATTTTCTTCCTGTTCCTCGGGTGAGATCTGCGGGATCGACATAGGGATTTCCCAATGGGTCGAAAGCCTCAGATTACTCATCTTCCTCTACTTCGCGACCCGACGCCGTGAGCACGCATATCTGATGATGTGTGGAGTCCGCGCTGTCATCAAGCTCGTGATGTTGAATCATCGAGTTCCTTCTGCGTGGTGCTAGGTTTGGCATCCGCGCATCATGCACAGGATAGGTGACACCGTCGTATAGATCGGCGAAGACTTCCTCGCTGTTGGTGAAGTGGATGCTGTTGGTGAAGTCGAAGTTGGTGAAGCTGTCAGAGTCGTTGCCCCAAAGTAGATCGGTGTCGGCGGTCGACCTGAAAGTTAACCCGCCGAACAGATCAGCGAGTTTTCCGCTATCAATGGGCTTGGTGATGCGTGGCAGCAAAATCTCCTCATCGCCTGAGTCGATTGATGATCTCGAAGACTCTGGCTTGGCCGCCGACGGTCCTGAAAAATTTGGGGCCGAAAAGCGATGTGAACCTTCTTTTCCGACGATGAAGCGGAAGCTCCCGAACGTCATGTCCATTGCTTCTCCCAGATTAGCGTATGCAGGCAAACGGGCGGGAGGGTGAGGAACAAAATCGACCAAGTCAGATTGGATCTGTTTACCTCCTTCCACCGCGTTGCTTGCTGCCGACGATGATGATGATGATGCCATCGAGATCAGGACCTTCCTACCTCAATTCCCACAGACGCTGCCAATTGAAGAGGGATTAACTCATCAATGCCTACAGATTGTAGACTTAGGGTTTCGTGGAACTAGAGGGCAAGTAGAACTCGAAGGTGGTCAGACGAACAAAGGCGCCTAACTAGAAAGAAACGGTGGTTTTAGGGTTAACAATGATCAATCCTTTCTTCGCCCTCAGCTTCGCCTTTATATAGGAGGCGAAGCCGAGGCTTTCCGTGTCATACAAGTATACAAACATCGTGCCACGTCGAGCCTTTCCATATATTGCTACAAGTTTTCCTATATTGACTCTATTTCCTTAATCCACATGTCCTTATCTTCATGGGCCTCCAAACCTTCGGCTTCGTGGGCCTTCAAGTCCTTAAATACCTGAAAACATGAACCAGTGACATATATACGACATGCCCATTAGGCATACCCATGTCAATCTGACTTCTGAAAAAAATAGTATTCCATAGAAGGAAAAAATCCCTATGTATGCTGATATTTTTGGATGTTAGAGTTGAATTAGCGTTGAAAAAGTACAACATGTTTTAACTTCAAATATAGCCAACTTTGAATTATATTTTCTTTATTTTTGTTTGTGATGGACACCATACATTTCTCTCACACACATGCCTGATTTATCAATCACCAACACTACATATTTCTTCATTGCCAGTTTTGGTGCTCATAATGCATGTTCATGATGGAATTAGTAGCGTTAGTGGTAGTTCAATCGGACTTCGGCTAGCAACTGAACAAATAATACTTCAAAATAGTACTTACATCAAATCACGTCTACATGAGTGCACCAACTAAAGAATCTGCTCATATGGAGTAAGTAAATTAATTTTTCAAATGTCCATGTCCATATATAATGGTCGGTTCTTTTATTCTTATGGTTTACGTAAAATTTATTTAAATTTTTGCCTAAGGATAGAAGTAACTGATTCCTCTCTCCTGTGGCGCAATATTTTTTACACGTTTACCGCAGGGAAGCCCCTATGGTGTAATTTTTATATCATAACTCGAGCACTATACAAAAAGAGGAGAGAAAGGAGGGAGTTGCATCAAGGGGTAGAAGCGTTTTAGAAAGAGCATTAGATAAAAAGTTACACAAAGACAACAAGCAGCCATTCAACAAGGGGTTGAACTAGTTCTGCCTTCACTTTGTATCTATGCAATACCAAGTCACTCTGGAAACCCACCTTTCATCTATATAAAGAGATCGACAACCCTTTAAAAATAAGGTCATTTCAGATTTTCCAGATATTCCAAACAGCACACGCTATAATTTCCATGAAACAAGGTCCAGTAAAGGCAGGTCTTGCAGCAAGAAAGCTATGAGAAAACACCAGGTGTATGTTTAGAGCGCACCAACATTGATTGACAAAAACACATCCAAAAAGGAAATGAACATGTATTTCTAACAGAGTGTCTTGACAAAGAACACAATCAGAACCGGAGTCCATGTGCCATTGTTTGCGACGCATAAGGTCTCTAGTATTTACTCTATCGATCATAAGATTTGCCTTTACCTATGGCGCAATATTTTTTATTATAGATGAGCAACAATGATATATGCATGATCAATACAATTTTTCTCGTTTCTCATTCGATCTTATGCTTGGTTTTCTATTTCTACGTATGATGAAATGCATCCAAATATTGAAATATTTGTTCTTGTTTTCCATGTGTAGGATACAATGCATCTGACTCCTGAACAAATAGTGTTCCATAGTAGGAAAAACATCAATGAATATGGTGATATTTTTGCATGGTAGAATTGAATTGGGCTTGTGAGAGTACAACATGTTTTAATTTTTTTTTTAAATATCCTACTTAGAGTTAAATTTTTCTTATTTTTGTTAGGGAAGGAAACCATCTTTCTCTCTTTCTATCTCTCTCTCCCATACATGCCCGGTTTAACAATCACCACCACTACATCTTTCTTTATCGCTAGTTTTAATGATGTAATTAGCAAGGTGATTGGTACTTCAATCGGACTTCGGCAAGTGATGGAACCAAAAAATAGTATTAAGCAGTACTTACATCAAATCAGGTATACGGTGGGTGCGCCAACTCAAGTACATGCTCATATGGAGTAATTAAATAAATTTAGCAAATTTTAATGTACAAGTAAGGCCAACTTGACTTTTGACAAATGGTCCACTTCTTTTATTCTCAAGGTTTACGTCAAACTTACTTAAATTTAGGACTAATGATATACTTGACTAATTCCTCGCAACTCTTGTGGCCCAATATTTTTGTTACAGATGAGAAACGATCATATATGCATCATTAATACAATTGTTCTTGTTTCTCATGGTATAGTATTGTTTATGTTCTATGGTCATGTATGATGCAATGCATCCGTTGAACTAATAATTTTCCATAGCAGCAAAAAAATCCAATATATGATGATATTATTGGATGTTATAATTGAATGGGGATTGTGAAATTACACCATGTTTTAATTTCAAACAGTGCTGATTTTGAGTTATATTTTTCTTATTTTTGTTTGGAAAGCACACCATCTTTCTCTCCCTTTTTCTTCTTTATCTCTCCAGTACATGCCTAAATTATCAATCACCACCACTGCATTTTTCTTCATCCCTACTTTTTGTGCTCATAATGCATATTCATTATGTAATTGCAAGATGATCGGTACTTCAATCGAACTTTAGCTAGCCATGGAACCAATAATACAATAAAATGACTACCTACATCAAGTCAGGTGTACGTGGGTGCAACAACTCAAGAACCTGCTCATATGGAGTAAGTAAATTAGTTTTCGAAATGTCCATGTTCATAGGTAATGATCGACCACTTTTTTTATGCTCAGCATTTACGTCAAATTTACTTAAATTTAGGGCTAAGGATAGAACTGACTGAATCCTCGCAGCTCTTGTGGCGCAATATTTTTTCTTATAGATGAGCTAAAAATATATATTTAGACACCATCAATAAAATTGTTCTCGTTTATCATGCTATCTTATACCTGGTTTTCTATGTACATGTATGATGCAATCCATCTGAATATTGAAATAGTTGTTCATGATTTCTACGTGTAGGATACAATGCATCTGAGTTCTGAACAAATAATGTTCCATACTAGGGAAAAAATTCCCTATGTATGCTGATATTTTTGGATGTTAGAATTGAATTGGGCTTGTGAAAGTACAACATGTTTTAACTTCAAATAGAGGTCACTTTGAGTTATATTTTCTTTATTTTTGTGTGGAAGGGACACCATATCTCTCTCACACATGCCTGGTTTATCAATCACCACCACTACATCTTTCTTCATTGCCAGTTTATGTGCTCATAATACAGGTTCATGATGTTATTAGCAAGGGTATTGATGCTTCAATCGGACTTGACTAGCGACGGAACAAATAATACTATAGAAATAGTACATACATCAAATCACGTCTACGTGGGTGCACCAACTAAAGAACCTTCTCATACGGAGTAAGTAAATTAATTTTTCAAATGTCCATGTCCATATGTAATGGTCCAATTCTTTTATTATTATGAATTACGTCAAATTTATTTAAACTTTTCCCTAAGGATAGAAGTAATTGATTCCTGGCAGCTCCTGTGGCGCAATATATTTATTGTAGATTAACAACAATCATATATGCATCATCAATACAATTGTTCTCGTTTCTCATTCGATCTTATGTTAGTTTTGTATGTCTATGTAAGATGAAATGCATCCAAATATTGAAATATTTGTTCTTGTGTTCCACGTGTAGGATACAATGCATCTAAGTTCTGAACAAATAGTGTTCCATAGTTGGAAACAAATCAATATGTATGGTGATATTCTTGCATGGTACAAATTAATTCGATTGGGTTGTGAAATAAAAACATATTTTAATTTCAAATAGAGCCTACGATCGATGAGTTATATTTTTGTTATTTTTGTTTGGGAAAGACACCATCTTTTCTCTCTCTCTATCTCTATCTCTTACATGCCTGGTTTAACAATAGCCACGACTCCATCTTTCTTCATCCCTAGTTTTCATGTATGTTCATGATGTAATTAGCAAGGTGAATAGTACTTCAATTGGACTTCGGCAAGCGATGGAACCAGAAAATAGTATAAAAAGAGTACTTACATCAAATCAGGTCTATGTGGGTGCACCAACTCAAGTACCTGCTCATATGGAGTAATTAAATTAATTTTGCAAATTTCCATGTACATGTAAGGCCAATTTGACTTTTGACAAATGGTCCACTTCTTTTATTATCAAGGTTTACGTCAAACTTACTTAAATTTAGGACTAATGATATACTTGACTAATTCCTCCCAGCTCTCGTGGCGCAATATTTTTGTTATAGATGAGAAACAATCATATATGCACCATCAATACAATGTATTATTCTCGTTTCTCATGTTATATTATTGTTGGTTTTCTATGTCCATGTATGATTCAATGCATCCGAATATTGAAATAGTTGTTCTTGTTTTCTACATGTCGGATACAATGCATGTGAGTTCTAAACTAATAGTTTTCCATAGTAGGAAAAAATCCCTATGTAGGTTGATATATTTGGATGCTAGAATTGAATTGGGCTTGTGAAAGTAAACCATGTCTTAATTTCTAATAGGTTGATATATTTGGAGGGACACCATATCTCTCTCTCTCTCTCTCTCTCTCTCTCTCTCTCTCTCTCTCTCTCGTATATGCCTGATTTACCAATCACCGCCACTATATATTTCTTCATTGATAGTTTTTGTGTGCATAATGCATGTTCATTATGTAATTAGCAAGGTCACTGGTACTTCAATCGGACTTTGTCTAGCGATGGAACCAATAATACTATAAAAACTCGTACTTACATCAATCAGATCTGTGTGGGTGCACCAAAACAAAAACCTATTCATATGGAGTAAGGAAATTAATTTTGCAACTGTCCATGTCCATATATGTCAGGCACAGTTGACTTTTAACAATTCTTCCAATTCTTTTATTCTAAGGTTTTATGTCAAATTTACTTAAATTTAGGCCTAAGGATAGACTTCACTAATTCTCTCGTGGTGCAATATTTTTGTTATAGACGAGCAACAATCATATATGCATCATCAATACAGTTGTTCTCATTTGTCATGCTATCTTATGTTTGGTTTTCTATGTCCATGTATGATGCAATGCATCCGGGTATTGAAATAGTTGTTATTGATTTCTACGTGTAGGATACAATGCATCTCAGTTCTGACCCAATAGTATTCCATACTAGAAAAAGATCCCTAAGTATGGTGATATTTTTGGCTGTTTGAATTGAGATGGGCTTGTGAAAGTACAACATGTTTTAATTTGAAATAGAGCCAACTTTGAGTTATATTTTCCTTATTTTTGTTTGCCCAGGACATCATCTCTCTCTCTTGCACCTCTCTCTCGCTCTGTATCTACCATGCCTAATTCACCTATCACACCTATTCTGTTGTAACTGTTGTTGGTGGTGCTAATGCCTCGCTTGCTCCTCCGCTGGATTAAAATTACTTGGCTATAAATTTACTTGAATGTATTAAAGTCTAGGATGCTCCACGAGCTGATAGAGAAACTTTCAAATGGTTATTAATTTTACTCTCCGAAATGCCAACTTGACTTTGTTTGTCGATTGGTCCACTTCTTCTATTTCAGTGTTTAAAATAAATGGACCTATTGTTAGAGCTAAGCTTAGATTTGACTAGTTCCTTAGAGCTCAAATGCTAAGGGAAGAACAACGATCACATACATGATGACAATAAATATGTTGTTTCTGATTCTAGCTGATAGTTTGTTATGCAAACTCCATTAATGATAGGTCCATCTAAGTTCTAAAATAACAGTACACCACATAATGAAAACAATTGTTCTTATACAAACTTAGGAAATCAATAGTATATAGCATGATAAATCAAAACATCTATATTGATCAAGCATATTATAATTACTTAGTATTTTACGGTTTTATAAAAGATAGTTACGAAAAAAATATTAGTCAGGAAGTACCAATCCTTCAATGCACCGCTGTCAAAAAAAAAAATCCCGCAATGCACCAAATCCATACATCATATTCGCCCAATTGGCAAAAAGAAACACGTATTATACGAAAACGCCAACTTGAGCATGCAGTTCGATCAGTGCCTTGCTCGGTCTTTGGCTAACGAAGGAATGCACACGGTTCACTTACAGAGCTTAGTCAACCATGAGAATCAATATGTATTCAGTGGCACCCCCAACCCACCAAAGTTCAAATTCTAGATTTAACACTTTGATGTCTCATAAAGTCGGAATATTTTTCAGTGGGAGGCGACGTTCCCGTCGACAGCGAGACGCCTATGGTAATTTCGTCAATCTCAAGACTCGCCGAATCAGTTCTTCGACGCAGTCTCTTGGAGGTGCTCATAGGGGTAGGGCGTGCGTGCGCTCATAGGGGTGAGTGTGTGCGCGTATGTGTGACCGTCTTTGATTGTACTGTGTTTCGCACAAAAAAGAGCTTAGTCAACCATCTCCACTTGTCCCCCCCACTCCCAAAGACCCCTGCGCCGGCGCCCAAAATTGCCTCTAGCCGCGGCCCCCAAAATAGATTTTCAGCCGGCGCGACCCAACTTTCCATCCGGCGCCCCCCAGCCGAACCCAGTAGGAAGGGAGGCTAGCGGGGGTGCCGGCGCGCCGCGTGTCGGCGGGAACGACGCGTGAAGAAGGCGCGGGAAACGCCTGCTGGCTGTGGACCTGCCCCGTCAGTGTCGGCAGAGTCGTCTTCCTCCTCGCCTTCCGCGCCCGTCAAAGGCTTCTCGCCTTCAGCGCGTGCTCGCCTTCAGCGCATGCTCGCCTTCCGTGCCGCGTCGGCGTTAATGCTGCTCGTCTTCAGCGCCTGCTCATCTTCAGCGGCGGTGTTAATGCTCGCCAACGCCCCCTCGCCACCATATAAACCCCCGCGCGCTCCCTCGCCGCATATTCCAGCCAGCGCCCTCGCCATCTCCTCCTCCCCCAAATCTTCTCCAACGCCGTCGACCTGGACCGCCAAGAGAGAGAAGGCGCCGCCGCCAACGGCTTCGGCCGACGGTCGCTTCAACTCGCCGAGGCGCACGCCCTCTGAAAAGCGCTCTACTCCATCCCGCCGGACATGCGCTGTCCGGGGGGATGGGCGCTTAGCCGCGGTGGCATGCCGGTCCCGCCGGTGCCGACCGGAGTACAAGGCGGCGGCCTCCATCGTCAAGGCAGAGGACGACCCAGAGGAATTCCCTGGGCTGCGCCAAGCGCCGCTCGAATCCTTCGCGGCGACGGACGATTTCGCCGAGGCGTGGAGCCCGGCCAACCACCGCCGCGCGGAGGAGGAGCGCCGCCATCGCCTCGGCCTCGTCATCAACCTAGACGACGACGATGGCCAGTCCAGCAGGCCGCGCGGGAGGCGCGAGGACGCCGGCCAGGGCTGCAGCTACATGCCGCAGCCAAAGAAGGAGGAGCCCAACGACGAGGACTATGCGGTGGTGATTTACCACCGCCTAGGGCTAGGCCGTGGCGGCAACGGCGGTTATTAGGTTTAGGCTTTTTTATGTCTATGTTTTTAAATTTGTACAAATATTGGCCAAATATGACCTAACTATATATGAATCTACTATTTCTATAAATTGTGTTATATTTTCAAATTTTAATTTTTTTTAGTATAGAGACCGCGATTGAGAGCCGCTCGGTCCCTATTTTTATTTTGCCGCCAGCGCCCTCCATATAGACCCTAAATCATACCAGAGGAACGAGTGGAGATGCTCTAACAGAATCTTCAAAAAAGCTACCGATTGTTACAAGTATTCCCTGTGTAATTTGGAAAAGTGGACTCTGCCGATTGTTACCGTTGTCTCCGAGAACTTCCTTGCCGTCTACCTGAAAGACACACGGCTCTTACGCCGGCACGTACGTATCTTAGCTTGCTGCGTCATCTTTCCTGAGGTTGCAGTGTAACGGACGTGACAAGAAACATGTACTCCGTATAATTATGTTGTTCGGTCCCTTGTTATAGTCGACCTCGACAAAATTAAACTTTTTTTCTGAAATGCTAGCATGATCTTACCCTATTTTCAGAACTTCTTCGAAATCTAAGCTTTTTGTAGAGCCTTTAGCTCGGGCACTACCCTCTTCTTCAGTTGGCACGGTAGTGCCCATTCACTATTAAAGAACATGCGTTCACACATGACTAAATTGGTATGTCGCACACGATAAACTTCATTGTTACTATTTAAGGGTATGCGATGCGACTCTACAGCGCACACGGTTTCCGGAACCGTGTACGATGGGGTAAAATTTTCACAAACAATTTTGGCGCACCAATCGTCTGCGAATATGAGGGCTATCGCAAATGACTTTTCTTCATTAATCGTTTGCATTTGGTATGTTTGCAAACATCTCTTTTTGGTAGCATGTGTTAATATTATTTTGCACATGATCTTTTATCACCACTAGAAAAAGGGCGAGCCGTGGAAAACTACCAGTGGCGCACCACGCCACTGCTAAGTAGCAGTGGCGCACCACACCACTTTTTTGTTGCGCCGTTGCTAAGTAGCAGTGGCGCACCACTGATAGGCATGTTACCAGTGGCGCATCAGGTGAGGAGTGCGCCACCACTAAGGATCTACCAAAGCCACCCCCTCCCCACACTTACCAGTGACGCACCCCTTCTTGGTGCGCCACTGCTATCTCACATAGCAGTGGCGCACCAAAAAGGGGTGCGCCACTGGTAAGTGTGGGGAGGGGTATAGATAGGTTTAGGGCTACCAGTGGCGCACCACATATAGGGTGCACCACTGCTACCTCAAATAGTAGTGGCGCACCAGTATGTGGTGCGCCACTAGTAACTCCTGGCCAAAATTTTCACCACACCACCCTCCCCCTTGGGGATCGCCTTTTCGGTTTTGAAAAAAATGAAAGAAATAGATAGAAATTTCAAAAAAAAAATCCTTCGAGATGTCCATGTATTATGTCATCTAGTTTTAATGAGAAATTAACAAACATGAATTTCGACTTTTTTGCAAAATGGCGTCATGTTTCGGTAAAACTGGATTTCTGGTTGCATACGACCTCCGATGAAAATATTTTTTATATGAAAATGTATCTACGCGAAATTTCCTAACCATTTTCAACCACCTATGGTTGTTTAGCCAAAAATTAGATTCGGTAAATTCAAAACAGAAATAGGACTTTTTTCAGGTTTTAGATTTCGGGTAGAAAATTCAAAAAAAATGAAAACAAATTAGCAGTGGCGCACCCAAGCCTTGGTGTGCCACTGGTAAGCTTCCCGCCAACAAAATTTGAAATTTGGAGGCCGGCCACTTACCCCCTCCTACTCCCTACTCCCTCCTCCCTCCTCCTCTACACATTCTATTATGCTCCTCCTCCTCTCCTCTCCTCTCCTCTCCTCCCCTCCTCCTCCTCTCCTTTCCTTCCTTCTACTCCTCCATCCACTCCTCCTTACTCCTCTCCGGCGACCCTCCGGCCTCCCTCCTCCTCTTCGGCGAACTCCGACAACCCTCCGGCCTCCCTCCTCCCTCCTTCCTCCTCCTCTCCGGAAAACTCCGACGACCCTGTAGCCTCCCACCTCCCTCCGGCCTCCATTACCCTCCTCTCATCCATCCTCCATCCTCCATCCTCACCTCACCTCTCCTCTCTTCTCTCATCCATCCTCACTGGCGGCTAGGCTATGAATGAGATGAACACGGGGACAAATAATTCGGGCAACAAAAATGAGCAAAAAATTCGAAAAAATGTGCCAGATCCAGATCCAGAAATTTCAAATTTTAGCAGTGGCGCACCTTTTTTTTTGTCCAGTGGCGCACCTCCTACTTTTAGCAGTGGCGCACTACTTGGCGCGTCACTACTAAGCCAGATAGCAATGACGCACCACTGGTGCGCCACTGCTAACTGTTAGCAGTGGCGTGATAGCAGTGGCGCACCCAGGTAGGCAATATAGGTGCGCCACTGATTAGCTATTTTCTAGTAGTGTATGTTTCCTCGTATGCTGATTGAAATATTGCAAATATTTTTTTGTTTGCGAACTGACTAGTTGTACCTGTACAGTAATGATACTAGCAGATGCATGCTCAGCTCAATACTAATGAAAATACAGTACCAAATCTCAATTATATACGAGTGCGCATATTATACATCATATGTATACATACTTTTGCGACATAGCTTCATATGGTAGCTCTACAAACGAGAAAAATACACAAAATATGAGAATTTGTAGCTTTTCTTGGTTATGTTTTTGTCTCCGTGATGGTGATGTACCTTGCAAAAAAATAAACAAATTGAGATTTCTCCATTTATCCTTGATCATCATCGTCTTGCACCGCGCTGCAGCTGGAACCTCCAATCGTGATACTTCTTCCACTAGTAGGCAAAACGCTATAGGAGCACGCCACTAGTACTGACCTGCTACTTAGAGCCGGTTTTGGTCCTTCATCCTCATACGGTTCTGCTATCCGGCTTAAAGCCTCGGTCTCTACCAGCGTGTCATCCTGAGACGGCTTTCGTTCCAGATCAAAGAACAACACCCTCAAACATGCATTAATAACATCCATCTCCAAACTGTAGATGCCCTGAGGCGGTTTCTTTTCCAGACCGGTTGCAACAATTCTGAACCCTGAGACGGCTACAATTGCGGACCGTCTTAACAACGATGATGTCCTTAGACGGCTATTACTCGAGACCACCTGCAATCTTTGTTGAATTGAGACGCATATTATACCAAATCGCTTGGAACACTTTCTCTATTTAAACGTAATGTAATTTAATAGCAGTATAACAGTCATGATTCAGCAGCCATAAATATACACATATTAGCTGAAATAGCCATCCATACGGTTAACATTATATTAGAGCCATGCATATATAGTTGGGGAAATCCATACACACATATATCTAGAAGTGCATTATTACATCAAACTTTTGAAATCCATAGATACTGCAGTGCATCAAACTAGCATAATTAGTACTCTAGCTAACACATTGCATTAATCACCGCCTGGAAGGGTATGAATAGCAAGATGCAGCTCTCCATATTTTTCAAGGAAGCCGAAAAGGATAGTGTCCTCCTCATGTATGTTGAACTTCCCCACAACATTGCCCCATCCAACTATAAAGATTGCATTGTTTGACCCAACTCCCATCTTCATCCTAACTTTCCATGGCCTCTTGTTGGTCATGCACGAAACATCAACATGGTCTATAAGGAGATTCTTCAGGTACCGAATTGTGAACTCGGATCCAAATTTCTATGGTACAGAGATAATTGAAGAATGAGCATACTTCTACTTATTAAGTAATTAAATATCACAAGCTTGTTCATGATTACGAAAATATCATGATCATCTTACCAGCTTGCACTTTCTTCTCAAGACAGATGAATAGGTCATTTTGTACACATAGTACTTGATTTTTGGTGGAAAATCGAGATCACACTAATCTAAAAGAAAGCTCATTTGATCTTCTGTCAGATACATGTCGTTTCCAAATAGACACTGCTTATCAAATTCTTTGGTACTACTCTTGTGTTGAGGTCCTGATGCAACAAAGTAGGACACATATTAGAGAAGTGATCATCTTCATCTTATATTAACTTGCTAAAATATTCAAACTTTTCAAATTTCGGAGCAAATTAAGACATGCAATCTTATACAACAATATATATATAATAATTCACATTTTCATGTTCTTCATATCTCTAAGCAAAAGCTTCACAATACTGGGCTTTTCATGTTATGACATGGAATCGTCATTCTCACAGCTGCAAAAGTCATTGTCCTCACTAGAGAGCGATATTGCATCATCATAGGAGGTTCCCATCCGCTAAATAGAGTGATACACAAACTATCTATCATTATGCGTCTGGATTTGAGATTTACTTTTTGGATTCCGCATATTCTCTGGATATCCGGGCTAGAAATGATTGCTACAGTTAGGAACCAGATGGATCAGCGGCGCCGCGTGCGTTAGGGTTTTTGGGGATAGTTCACATACCTGGACCGGCGGCGGGGGTGGAGAAGCGGCGGGGAGGAGCACGTGTCAATAAAACGATGAGGATCAGGACCGGCAATGAACCGGCCAGGAGGAGCGGGGGGGGGGGGGGGGTGGGGTGGCTCTGAAATGTTGGACACACGGTGGAGAATGAAGGAGAACTGGCACCACCCGTCAATTTGTTCCAAAAAAAATTGGATTTTTGGCGCAAACTATTGGCCTTAGACGGCTCAAAATCTAAACCGTCTCTAACGAGGTCATATTTTCACGTTTAGCGCACTCACTAGAAGTGCACACCTATGAACACACGCGACTGCTATTATATGTCATGGGCCAGAATCAAACACGAGATTGGTGTGCTCCTACGGGTAGCGGACATTAGAGTACCGACCGTGAGGGCTCCGGCTGCACTCTGGTCCAGAAAGTTCCCGCCGCGTGTAACCAAGGACGCACGTCTGTTTCCTTGCCCGCTTCTAATATATTTGGCCGGCGGGCACGGGTGAGGCTCAAATACTGGTAGCGTACCGCACAGGGGCACGCGGCAAGTAACCATTTATTAGTAGCGCTCCATAGTTTGGACGTCGACTAGTAATATTCGACATTACTTACTGCGCGACCAACAGTCCCACCTACCCGCAATCGATATTCATCGCCCTTCCTCCTCTCCCCATTAATTTCCCTCTCTCTCTTCCTCTTCACCACCTTATTTACACCATCTAGTCCCTCCACCCCCCATTTCAGCCAATTAAATAAACTTTGGTTCATAGATCTAACCAAATCTCTCTAACACTCCTAGATATAGCCAAAAGATTTGCTTTCTCCCCCACTAATTTAGTATTTTACCCGCACACTCTCCAACAAGCCAGCCCACCACTCTCTCGGTCGACCTGTCGTCTTGGTTATGTTCCTCTTTATTTATTCAGTAGGTGACTATGAAAATTAATTAAACTATATATGTGTGCATGTGACCCAACTCAAAACATGTATCGTTAGTCGAAGAACAACAATCACATATGTATAGGATAAAATTATCTGAGTTCTGAACTCACATGTCAATATGGTAGGAAATATCATTTATTTCCTCGATGTTTGATGTTTGTTTTAAATGTTCTAATTGTATTAGGTCTGTGAAAGTACATGCCTGTATCAGTTTTAATTTTTTTCGAAATGAAGCAAACTCTTCAAACTTGACAGGACCGGGAACAATCACATATCCCGAAACACACTCTAGGCGAAAGGAGAGAGTACAATCGGATAAGCAAACTCTTATTGAGCACATCTTGCACACCCCACATAAGCCATCATCGCCATCGAATCTCCAAGCAATATTCAAGGTTAAGATCTGCATAAACTTCGCCGATCTCAGCCACCACCGAAAACATCCATTGGTCTCTTTGGCCATGCACAACTCCAACAATGATGCAATTAGGAGCGAAATGACATGGGAGCGTCGCCATCATCCGATCTGCGGATCTGGGGATTCCCCTAGAGCGGCATGAGTGGGTAAACACGAGCTGCAATGAAGATGCCATTGGCAAGGTAACAGTGTGTGAGCACCGTCATCGCCCGCCGTGACCGGAGTTGGGGGCTCGATTTTCACTAGCATCTGCGCTTTCCCAACTCGCCTTCGAGACCAACTGGTCGACCACCTCCGGCGTAGGAGGATGCCACCATCACCATGCCAGGGAAGTCACCCCTGGCGACCTCTTCCTGCGGAACTAGCCCAAAAAATCCTCCGTGAAGTCGTCGTCGTTCACGACGCGATGCAGCAGCCATGGTTGTAGCCCGCCCAAGCTCATCAAGGCCCAGATTGGGCACACACCACTGCCACCGCCCGCTGCTGTCCGCCGTCAATGAGGTTGCCAGAGTCACGGTCGAGGATGTCCGCCGCCGCCTCGCCACCAGTGCTTCGCCTAGCGGCACCTCAGGGGTGGCTGCGAGAGGGGAGGCACACGAGAGAGGGATGTGGGCAGCTACCGCGCCGGGCGAGGGTTAGGGAGGGTTGGATATTTCAATGGACAATCACCGCCACTAAATCTCTAAAGAGCACTAAGCTCCAAGGGTTGAGGGTGCTCCTAAACGCTCTGCCTATCCCTATCGCAGGGCCTACCTAGCAATTTGTTACCGCTTCGCTTCTTGTGGATTTAGGAGCGAGTTGCACAAGCGCCGCAGCACACTGCATCGTCACCACGTGCACGCGAGGCACCAACCTGCAATCCCCGCGTCGTCACCGCATGCCTCCTGCTCGGTGAAGATCATGACCAGGTCGTGGAGAGCATGTTGTTGGTGTTGCGGCTGTGTACGTCCGCCATCACCAACCTCCGATGGGCGGTGGCTGGATGCACGGGAATGGTTTCCCGTCACGGCGTTGCTAGAGGGCGCGGACAGGGTAGGGGAGGAGTAAGGCTGGAGGTACGTGCCAAGTTTTTGGCTCGGCCCGAGTTGAGCTCGGCCCGCGGAAAAGGCACACCGAGCCGAGCCCATTTTTCTGGCCTATTGCGAGCTTTTGGCTCATCAAGCTCGGCTTGGGCCGGCCCGAAAGCTCTCGTTTTTTTTTGCCGAATTAAGAGCATGAGGCGATTGGGCTATTCTTTGGCCTCTTAGGAGATCGACCGAGCCCCTAGGGTAGGCTGCCCGCACAGAAATAGGATGTGGTCATCTGTGTGCCTCCTCTCGGGTTCTCCCACTCCCGTACTCCAAGTGCCGCCACCCCATAGGATTCGCCACCGCCTCTCGACCATGCAGGCCAAGCCGACTTCCCCGTCCACAGCAGCGCCACCGTCCCCTTCACCGCCCGACTCTGCTCCCCAAGCTGTGGCTGCTGCAGAAAGGATCTGGTGGCCATGAAGGAGCTCATCGCCGGTGTTTCTTCCACACCGTCGAACACCCACTACAGGATCTCACTGGATCTCACCGGTGCGGGCGTCGTTGAGGTCGCGCCACTAGCATGATCGTCGATGGTTGGTCCCCTCCACTGCTCCACCATCGTCACCCATGGCCCTCCACCGTGTGGCCCACATGGCAGTGACTACAGGCGCCCAGCTCGCGAGCCCAAGCCACACCGAGTTTTCATCGAGCTCGAGCCGAGCCTATTTTCAAGCTCGTGGAACAAACAAGCCAGCCCGAGCCAAGCCCATTTAAAGCGAGCAAAAGCAGGCTCGCACTGAGCCTAGCCCGAGCGGCTCGTGTCTAGCCTTAGGGGAGATGCAGCAAGTGCTGCGGCACATATCAAGGACCTGGCCGCCGCCTTTTGGCCATCGCCGCCAACCACCGCTGGCATGCCATCGCCAACGTATAGAAGGGACCTGGCCGCCGCCACCCAGCGCAGCAGGAGGAGATCCGCCGCCGCCGCCACGCGGGTGGGTGGGTAAGGGTTGGGGGAGGTTGGGTGCGGGAGGGTTGGGGGAGGTTGGGTGCCGGAGCCAGATTTACAATACATGTTAGATACGGTTGGTTTATATAGGACCATACCATATATCTACACTATACTTACACTAGTGGAAAACGGGGCTATAGACCCGGTTCATTTGGGCCTTTAGTCCCGGTTTCCAAACCGGGACCAATTAGGCGGGACTAAAGGTCCCCCCTTTAGTCCCGGTTGTAAAACAAACCGGGACTAAAGGTCCCGCCACGTGGGCTGCTGGCGCGCGTCGAGGAAAAAACCCTTTAGTCCCGGTTTGTAACACGAACCGGGACTAAAGGTTATTTCGTTATTTTTTTATCTATTTGGTTCCCAATTATTTTTCGCTCCTCTTTTTTTTTTTCCTTTTTTTTCAGAATTTCTAGTATTTCAGTTATTTAACTAGTTTAGTTTCTAACTCCACTTAATCTCTAACTACCCTTAATCTCTAGTCAAATTACTTACTCGTGGTCCAACTTCCCGCTCGGTCACCCATCCTCCCACTACTCCAGCACTAGCACGCTTAACTTCCAAGTTCCTTTCCCATCCCGCTTCCAAGTGCTTCGCGCGCATGTTGTGATACTAGTATCATATCAATCCTATTAACATGTTGGTCGATGTCACACTTATTTATTATTCGAATTCCAAATAATTATTTTAATAAACAAAACTAATAACGTACATGTTGTGGTAATGGTATTATAATTATAATTTTTTAAATTTGTATTATAATTGTTTTTTTTTATTTATTATTTTTTAATATTTTTTTGCCAAACTTGAAAATTTGAAAATCTAAAAGTTGGCTAACTTTATGGTTAAGTAATAGTAATCTTTATGCATGATTTAATTATTATTTTAAAAAATTTAAAAAAATACAATTCCGAATTTCGGGCAAAAACTAAAATCTTCCTGCTTTCATATTTTCATTTGGAATTTTGAGAATCTAAAAATTGGCTAACCGGGTAAACCCTGGTGAAGTAGGGAGGTGAGGTGGAGCTCAATGGCACTATGGCCGTGGCTGGGGAAGAAAGAAGAGAGGGGAGGGGCATGCACGTGCCCATGGCCGGCATGGCCATGGCAATGCCATGTGTGCCCTCCCTCTTAGGGTTCCTATGCTGTTCGGTCCCTTGTTATAGTCGACCTCGACAAAATTAAACTTTTTTTCTGAAATGCTAGCATGATCTTACCCTATTTTCAGAACTTCTTCGAAATCTAAGCTTTTTGTAGAGCCTTTAGCTCGGGCACTACCCTCTTCTTCAGTTGGCACGGTAGTGCCCATTCACTATTAAAGAACATGCGTTCACACATGACTAAATTGGTATGTCGCACACGATAAACTTCATTGTTACTATTTAAGGGTATGCGATGCGACTCTACAGCGCACACGGTTTCCGGAACCGTGTACGATGGGGTAAAATTTTCACAAACAATTTTGGCGCACCAATCGTCTGCGAATATGAGGGCTGTCGCAAATGACTTTTCTTCATTAATCGTTTGCATTTGGTATGTTTGCAAACATCTCTTTTTGGTAGCATGTGTTAATATTATTTTGCACATGATCTTTTATCACCACTAGAAAAAGGGCGAGCCGTGGAAAACTACCAGTGGCGCACCACGCCACTGCTAAGTAGCAGTGGCGCACCACACCACTTTTTTGTTGCGCCGTTGCTAAGGCAGCGATGGCGCACCACTCGATAGGCATGTTACCAGTGGCGCATCAGGTGAGGAGTGCGCCACCACTAAGGATCTACCAAAGCCACCTCCCCACACGTACCAGTGACGCACCCCTTCTTGGTGCGCCACTGCTATCTCACATAGCAGTGGCGCACCAAAAAGGGGTGCGCCACTGGTAAGTGTGGGGAGGGGTATAGATAGGTTTAGGGCTACCAGTGGCGCACCACATATAGGGTGCACCACTGCTACCTCAAATAGTAGTGGCGCACCAGTATGTGGTGCGCCACTAGTAACTCCTGGCCAAAATTTTCACCACACCACCCTCCCCTTGGGGATCGCCTTTTCGGTTTTGAAAAAAATGAAAGAAATAGATAGAAATTTCAAAAAAAAAATCCTTCGAGATGTCCATGTATTATGTCATCTAGTTTTAATGAGAAATTAACAAACATGAATTTCGACTTTTTTGCAAAATGGCGTCATGTTTCGGTAAACCGGATTTACGGTTGCATACGACCTCCGATGAAAATATTTTTTATATGAAAATGTATCTACGCGAAATTTCCTAACCATTTTCAACCACCTATGGTTGTTTAGCCAAAAATTAGATTCGGTAAATTCAAAACAGAAATAGGACTTTTTTTCAGTTTTAGATTTCGGGTAGAAAATTCAAAAAAATGAAAACAAATTAGCAAAGTGGCGCACCCAAGCCTTGGTGTGCCATCGGTAAGCTTCCCGCCAACAAAATTTGAAATTTGGAGGCCGGCCACTTACCCCCTCCTACTCCCTACTCCCTCCTCCCTCCTCCTCTACACATTCTATTATGCTCCTCCTCCTCTCCTCTCCTCTCCTCTCCTCCCCTCCTCCTCCTCTCCTTTCCTTCCTTCTACTCCTCCATCCACTCCTCCTTACTCCTCTCCGGCGACCCTCCGGCCTCCCTCCTCCTCTTCGGCGAACTCCGACAACCCTCCGGCCTCCCTCCTCCCTCCTTCCTCCTCCTCTCCGGAAAACTCCGACGACCCTGTAGCCTCCCACCTCCCTCCGGCCTCCATTACCCTCCTCTCATCCATCCTCCATCCTCCATCCTCACCTCACCTCTCCTCTCTTCTCTCATCCATCCTCACTGGCGGCTAGGCTATGAATGAGATGAACACGGGGACAAATAATTCGGGCAACAAAAATGAGCAAAAAATTCGAAAAAATGTGCCAGATCCAGATCCAGAAATTTCAAATGTTAGCAGGGGCGCACCTTTGTTTGTCCAGTGGCGCACCTCCTACTTTTAGCAGTGGCGCACTACTTGGCGCGTCACTACTAAGCCAGATAGCAATGACGCACCACTGGTGCGCCACTGCTAACTGTTAGCAGTGGCGTGATAGCAGTGGCGCACCCAGGTAGGCAATATAGGTGCGCCACTGATTAGCTATTTTCTAGTAGTGTATGTTTCCTCGTATGCTGATTGAAATATTGCAAATATTTTTTGTTTGCGAACCGACTAGTTGTACCGTACAGTAATGATACTAGCAGATGCATGCTCAGCTCAATACTAATGAAAATACAGTACCAAATCTCAATTATATACGAGTGCGCATATTATACATCATATGTATACATACTTTTGCGACATAGCTTCATATGGTAGCTCTACAAACGAGAAAAATACACAAAATATGAGAATTTGTAGCTTTTCTTGGTTATGTTTTTGTCTCCGTGATGGTGATGTACCTTGCAAAAAAATAAACAAATTGAGATTTCTCCATTTATCCTTGATCATCATCGTCTTGCACCGCGCTGCAGCTGGAACCTCCAATCGTGATACTTCTTCCACTAGTAGGCAAAACGCTATAGGAGCACGCCACTAGTACTGACCTGCTACTTAGAGCCGGTTTTGGTCCTTCATCCTCATACGGTTCTGCTATCCGGCTTAAAGCCTCGGTCTCTACCAGCGTGTCATCCTGAGACGGCTTTCGTTCCAGATCAAAGAACAACACCCTCAAACATGCATTAATAACATCCATCTCCAAACTGTAGATGCCACGAGGCGGTTTCTTTTCCGGACCGGTTGCAACAATTACGAACCCCGAGACGGCTACAATTGCGGACCGTCTTAACAACGATGATGTCCTTAGACGGCTATTACTCGAGACCACCTGCAATCTTTGTTGAATTGAGACGCATATTATACCAAATCGCTTGGAACACTTTCTCTATTTAAACGTAATGTAATTTAATAGCAGTATAACAGTCATGATTCAGCAGCCATAAATATACACATATTAGCTGAAATAGCCATCCATACGGTTAACATTATATTAGAGCCATGCATATATAGTTGGGGAAATCCATACACACATATATCTAGAAGTGCATTATTACATCAAACTTTTGAAATCCATAGATACTGCAGTGCATCAAACTAGCATAATTAGTACTCTAGCTAACACATTGCATTAATCACCGCCTGGAAGGGTATGAATAGCAAGATGCAGCTCTCCATATTTTTCAAGGAAGCCGAAAAGGATAGTGTCCTCCTCATGTATGTTGAACTTCCCCACAACATTGCCCCATCCAACTATAAAGATTGCATTGTTTGACCCAACTCCCATCTTCATCCTAACTTTCCATGGCCTCTTGTTGGTCATGCACGAAACATCAACATGGTCTATAAGGAGATTCTTCAGGTACCGAATTGTGAACTCGGATCCAAATTTCTATGGTACAGAGATAATTGAAGAATGAGCATACTTCTACTTATTAAGTAATTAAATATCACAAGCTTGTTCATGATTACGAAAATATCATGATCATCTTACCAGCTTGCACTTTCTTCTCATGACAGATGAATAGGTCATTTTGTACACATAGTACTTGATTTTTGGTGGAAAATCGAGATCACACTAATCTAAAAGAAAGCTCATTTGATCTTCTGTCAGATACATGTCGTTTCCAAATAGACACTGCTTATCAAATTCTTTGGTACTACTCTTGTGTTGAGGTCCTGATGCAACAAAGTAGGACACATATTAGAGAAGTGATCATCTTCATCTTATATTAACTTGCTAAAATATTCAAACTTTTCAAATTTCGGAGCAAATTAAGACATGCAATCTTATACAACAATATATATATAATAATTCACATTTTCATGTTCTTCATATCTCTAAGCAAAAGCTTCACAATACTGGGCTTTTCATGTTATGACATGGAATCGTCATTCTCACAGCTGCAAAAGTCATTGTCCTCACTAGAGAGCGATATTGCATCATCATAGGAGGTTCCCATCCGCTAAATAGAGTGATACACAAACTATCTATCATTATGCGTCTGGATTTGAGATTTACTTTTTGGATTCCGCATATTCTCTGGATATCCGGGCTAGAAATGATTGCTACAGTTAGGAACCAGATGGATCAGCGGCGCCGCGTGCGTTAGGGTTTTTGGGGATAGTTCACATACCTGGACCGGCGGCGGGGGTGGAGAAGCGGCGGGGAGGAGCACGTGTCAATAAAACGATGAGGATCAGGACCGGCAATGAACCGGCCAGGAGGAGCGGGGGGGTGGGGTGGCTCTGAAATGTTGGACACACGGTGGAGAATGAAGGAGAACTGGCACCACCCGTCAATTTGTTCCAAAAAAAATTGGATTTTTGGCGCAAACTATTGGCCTTAGACGGCTCAAAATCTAAACCGTCTCTAACGAGGTCATATTTTCACGTTTAGCGCACTCACTAGAAGTGCACACCTATGAACACACGCGACTGCTATTATATGTCATGGGCCAGAATCAAACACGAGATTGGTGTGCTCCTACGGGTAGCGGACATTAGAGTACCGACCGTGAGGGCTCCGGCTGCACTCTGGTCCAGAAAGTTCCCGCCCGCGTGTAACCAAGGACGCACGTCTGTTTCCTTGCCCGCTTCTAATATATTTGGCCGGCGGGCACGGGTGAGGCTCAAATACTGGTAGCGTACCGCACAGGGGCACGCGGCAAGTAACCATTTATTAGTAGCGCTCCATAGTTTGGACGTCGACTAGTAATATTCGACATTACTTACTGCGCGACCAACAGTCCCACCTACCCGCAATCGATATTCATCGCCCTTCCTCCTCTCCCCATTAATTTCCTCTCTCTCTCTTCCTCTTCACCACCTTATTTACACCATCTAGTCCCTCCACCCCCCATTTCAGCCAATTAAATAAACTTTGGTTCATAGATCTAACCAAATCTCTCTAACACTCCTAGATATAGCCAAAAGATTTGCTTTCTCCCCCACTAATTTAGTATTTTACCCGCACACTCTCCAACAAGCCAGCCCACCACTCTCTCGGTCGACCTGTCGTCTTGGTTATGTTCCTCTTTATTTATTCAGTAGGTGACTATGAAAATTAATTAAACTATATATGTGTGCATGTGACCCAACTCAAAACATGTATCGTTAGTCGAAGAACAACAATCACATATGTATAGGATAAAATTATCTGAGTTCTGAACTCACATGTCAATATGGTAGGAAATATCATTTATTTCCTCGATGTTTGATGTTTGTTTTAAATGTTCTAATTGTATTAGGTCTGTGAAAGTACATGCCTGTATCAGTTTTAATTTTTTTCGAAATGAAGCAAACTCTTCAAACTTGACAGGACCGGGAACAATCACATATCCCGAAACACACTCTAGGCGAAAGGAGAGAGTACAATCGGATAAGCAAACTCTTATTGAGCACATCTTGCACACCCCACATAAGCCATCATCGCCATCGAATCTCCAAGCAATATTCAAGGTTAAGATCTGCATAAACTTCGCCGATCTCAGCCACCACCGAAAACATCCATTGGTCTCTTTGGCCATGCACAACTCCAACAATGATGCAATTAGGAGCGAAATGACATGGGAGCGTCGCCATCATCCGATCTGCGGATCTGGGGATTCCCCTAGAGCGGCATGAGTGGGTAAACACGAGCTGCAATGAAGATGCCATTGGCAAGGTAACAGTGTGTGAGCACCGTCATCGCCCGCCGTGACCGGAGTTGGGGGCTCGATTTTCACTAGCATCTGCGCTTTCCCAACTCGCCTTCGAGACCAACTGGTCGACCACCTCCGGCGTAGGAGGATGCCACCATCACCATGCCAGGGAAGTCACCCCTGGCGACCTCTTCCTGCGGAACTAGCCCAAAAAATCCTCCGTGAAGTCGTCGTCGTTCACGACGCGATGCAGCAGCCATGGTTGTAGCCCGCCCAAGCTCATCAAGGCCCAGATTGGGCACACACCACTGCCACCGCCCGCTGCTGTCCGCCGTCAATGAGGTTGCCAGAGTCACGGTCGAGGATGTCCGCCGCCGCCTCGCCACTGGTGCTTCGCCTAGCGGCACCTCGGGGGTGGCTGCGAGAGGGGAGGCACACGAGAGAGGGATGTGGGCAGCTACCGCGCCGGGCGAGGGTTAGGGAGGGTTGGATATTTCAATGGACAATCACCGCCACTAAATCTCTAAAGAGCACTAAGCTCCAAGGGTTGAGGGTGCTCCTAAACGCTCTGCCTATCCCTATCGCAGGGCCTACCTAGCAATTTGTTACCGCTTCGCTTCTTGTGGATTTAGGAGCGAGTTGCACAAGCGCCGCAGCACACTGCATCGTCACCACGTGCACGCGAGGCACCAACCTGCAATCCCCGCGTCGTCACCGCATGCCTCCTGCTCGGTGAAGATCATGACCAGGTCGTGGAGAGCATGTTGTTGGTGTTGCGGCTGTGTACGTCCGCCATCACCAACCTCCGATGGGCGGTGGCTGGATGCACGGGAATGGTTTCCCGTCACGGCGTTGCTAGAGGGCGCGGACAGGGTAGGGGAGGAGTAAGGCTGGAGGTACGTGCCAAGTTTTTGGCTCGGCCCGAGTTGAGCTCGGCCCGCGGAAAAGGCACACCGAGCCGAGCCCATTTTTCTGGCCTATTGCGAGCTTTTGGCTCATCAAGCTCGGCTTGGGCCGGCCCGAAAGCTCTCGTTTTTTTTTGCCGAATTAAGAGCATGAGGCGATTGGGCTATTCTTTGGCCTCTTAGGAGATCGACCGAGCCCCTAGGGTAGGCTGCCCGCACAGAAAAAGGATGTGGTCAACTGTGTGCCTCCTCTCGGGTTCTCCCACTCCCGTACTCCAAGTGCCGCCACCCCATAGGATTCGCCACCGCCTCTCGACCATGCAGGCCAAGCCGACTTCCCCGTCCACAGCAGCGCCACCGTCCCCTTCACCGCCCGACTCTGCTCCCCAAGCTGTGGCTGCTGCAGAAAGGATCTGGTGGCCATGAAGGAGCTCATCGCCGGTGTTTCTTCCACACCGTCGAACACCCACTACAGGATCTCACTGGATCTCACCGGTGCGGGCGTCGTTGAGGTCGCGCCACTAGCATGATCGTCGATGGTTGGTCCCCTCCACTGCTCCACCATCGTCACCCATGGCCCTCCACCGTGTGGCCCACATGGCAGTGACTACAGGCGCCCAGCTCGCGAGCCCAAGCCACACCGAGTTTTCATCGAGCTCGAGCCGAGCCTATTTTCAAGCTCGTGGAACAAACAAGCCAGCCCGAGCCAAGCCCATTTAAAGCGAGCAAAAGCAGGCTCGCACTGAGCCTAGCCCGAGCGGCTCGTGTCTAGCCTTAGGGGAGATGCGACAAGTGCGCGGCACATATCAAGGACCTGGCCGCCGCCTTTTGGCCATCGCCGCCAACCACCGCTGGCATGCCATCGCCAACGTATAGAAGGGACCTGGCCGCCGCCACCCAGCGCAGCAGGAGGAGATCCGCCGCCGCCGCCACGCGGGTGGGTGGGTAAGGGTTGGGGGAGGTTGGGTGCGGGAGGGTTGGGGGAGGTTGGGTGCCGGAGCCAGATTTACAATACATGTTAGATACGGTTGGTTTATATAGGACCATACCATATATCTACACTATACTTACACTAGTGGAAAACGGGGCTATAGACCCGGTTCATTTGGGCCTTTAGTCCCGGTTTCCAAACCGGGACCAATTAGGCGGGACTAAAGGTCCCCCCTTTAGTCCCGGTTGTAAAACAAACCGGGACTAAAGGTCCCGCCACGTGGGCTGCTGGCGCGCGTCGAGGAAAAAACCCTTTAGTCCCGGTTTGTAACACGAACCGGGACTAAAGGTTATTTCGTTATTTTTTTATCTATTTGGTTCCCAATTATTTTTCGCTCCTCTTTTTTTTTTTCCTTTTTTTTCAGAATTTCTAGTATTTCAGTTATTTAACTAGTTTAGTTTCTAACTCCACTTAATCTCTAACTACCCTTAATCTCTAGTCAAATTACTTACTCGTGGTCCAACTTCCCGCTCGGTCACCCATCCTCCCACTACTCCAGCACTAGCACGCTTAACTTCCAAGTTCCTTTCCCATCCCGCTTCCAAGTGCTTCGCGCGCATGTTGTGATACTAGTATCATATCAATCCTATTAACATGTTGGTCGATGTCACACTTATTTATTATTCGAATTCCAAATAATTATTTTAATAAACAAAACTAATAACGTACATGTTGTGGTAATGGTATTATAATTATAATTTTTTAAATTTGTATTATAATTGTTTTTTTTTTATTTATTATTTTTTAATATTTTTTTGCCAAACTTGAAAATTTGAAAATCTAAAAGTTGGCTAACTTTATGGTTAAGTAATAGTAATCTTTATGCATGATTTAATTATTATTTTAAAAAATTTAAAAAAATACAATTCCGAATTTCGGGCAAAAACTAAAATCTTCCTGCTTTCATATTTTCATTTGGAATTTTGAGAATCTAAAAATTGGCTAACCGGGTAAACCCTGGTGAAGTAGGGAGGTGAGGTGGAGCTCAATGGCACTATGGCCGTGGCTGGGGAAGAAAGAAGAGAGGGGAGGGGCATGCACGTGCCCATGGCCGGCATGGCCATGGCAATGCCATGTGTGCCCTCCCTCTTAGGGTTCCTATGCTGGTGTTGGTGGAGAAGGGACCAAGGGACAGGTAGAGCTCAAGTGGGGCAGTAGGGTTGGGCCAAACACTATTTAGAATAGTGTTTGAGATTTGATACTATTTGCAAATTCAAATTTTTGCCAAATTTGGTCTATGCAAGGTGGTTCCAAAATTTGAAAATGGTTGGTTTGGATGAGTTGCAAAAGACCAGAGACAAACATAGGTGGTGTTAGAATTTTAAAAATAAGAGAAATGCAAAAATGCAAAGTATGGGATTGTTGACAAAGTTAAAAAGTCTCAACTTTGCATGAGCATAGTTTTTGATCCAGGGTGAATTTGATATGGTGGTCTTTACCAAAGTTGTTCACCTTGATGTGTACTTGGATGAAGTGCAAAGAATTGGATTTGTTTGGTTTGAAAAAACTTAAAATCCAGGGGCTCAAAGTAGTGGCCAGATTGTAAATGGCAGATTTGACCACTATTTTATGTGATCACGACTTGAGTTTGAATTTGATTTGATTTGTTTTTCTTTGATTCCAAAAGTTGTAATAAGTGTTTAGTAACATAATACAACTAATGGTGCAAGTCAATTTGGTCTCAGGTAAAGATTTTTCAAAAATGGCATAAGCCATATGTGATGATTTTTAGGGTTTTTCTTATTTGATTTTTTTTCTCTTTTTATTTGATTTGATTTGGGATCTTCTCTTGATCACTTTAGGGTTTTAGGGTTTATCTCATAAGCACCCTAACAATCATCATGGCATATCACACAAAATGCACAAGTCCTATGCATAGCTCTATATGCAAATAAAAGTTTTTGTTGGTTCTGAAATTTGGATCTCTGGAATTCTTCTTCTCCCTTTTATTGAAATTTGGGATGTTACAAAGTACCCTTCCGGTATAAGTGATTTACATGATCTCATGGTCGAAGGACTAGGTAACTATGTATCGAAAGCTTATAGCAATTTGAACTTAATGACGTGATCTTATGCTACGCTTAAAAGGGTGTGTCCATAATATCATTCATCTAATGACATAACCTTGTTATTAATAACATCCAATGTTCATAATCATGAAACTATGATCATCTATTAATTAACAAGCTAGTTATACAAGAGGCTTACTAGGGACTCCTTGTTGTTCACATAACACACATGTATCAATGTTTCGGTTAATACAATTATAGCATGGTATGCAAACATTTATCATAAACATAAAGATATATAATAACCACTTTATTATTGCCTCTTGGGCATATCTCCAACAAGGTGATGGCGGTATTTTTTCCTTGATCCAAACACAGTGTAAATGGATCGGCTCAGCAGAAATATCTTGTTCTGGTTTATTTCGGTTTTAGGAAAGTTTCAGAACCTTCCGGTTGTGTTTTCTGTTTTGTTTCTCTGAGCTGGTTTTCTCCAGTTTTTTCTATTTTTCTATTTTTTTGTTTTGTGTTGTTTTCTTTTCTTCTTTTCTTTATACAATATGAACATTATTTAAAATAAGAACAATTTTCAAATTTATTGAAATATGAACATTTTTCAAATCCGAATAGTTTTCAAAATTTGAATGTTTTTCCAAATTTGATTTTTTTAAATACGAAAAATTTACAAATCTGAACAATTTCTCAAAATATATACTTTTTGAAATTGAACTTCTTTTAATTCGAACAAATTTTCAAAATCTGAATAGTTTTTCAAATTTGAACATTTTTTCAAAATAAGAACAATTTATAAATCTGAACAATTTCTCAAAATATGAACTTTTTAAAATTGAACTTTTTAGTCCGAATTTTTTTTAAAATCTGAACATTTCTCAAATATGAACATTTTTTAAAATTTGAACATTTTTTCAAAATCTAAACAATTTTTTAAATTTGAACATTTCAAAATTTGAATATTTATTTTCGTCAAATATATATTAAAATTGACCAAAAAGATCGGAAAGAAAACCAGATGTTTTACAAGAGCGACAAAAAATGAAGTACGTACGCAGAGCGAGGTAGTGCTAATGGGCCAGCCCATGCGGAATGACACTTCGCGCATTTCGCCCGTAATGGACGCAACGAGCGCCAAATAGGAGTTCCCGCGAGTTCCGCACCGACCAGGTCGGTGACAAGGACCTCCCCGAACCCCGGTAGCTATTCCCCTGAGACGATGGTGGCAGTATTTTTTTCGGCTGAAGTAGATGTCACTCTGCTCGATTTAGAAGGGCCAAGCCCACTGTCTTCGCTTCGTGTCTGCGTACCCTCGTCGTCTACTCTGAAGTATCTGAAGAATCAATTTCTCCTATTTTTATTTCCTCTGCAGAAATTCAGGCAGAGTCGGAGAGAATGAGTGGCTCCCATGAGTTTTTCACTGCTTTGATCTGCAATTGGTTAAGCGGAAAAAATTATCCTCCCTTCGTCTTCACCATTGACATCCTATTTCCAAGGTCATGTGAACATGTATATGCGGGAATATCTTTCGTTAGCTAAGCATACAGTAAGCGTTGAGTCATTCAAACCCGTTTTTACCTTCCCTTGTATCATGGAGCACGCACCGCCAAATCATGTGATCATGGTTTCTCCATGGTTTGTTTCTCCGTGCAGAGAAAATAACGGTGAAAGCTTCACGAATTGAATAGGTGAACGAAAATTACATGAAGAATAGTGAGAGTTTAGGGACGTCCACTGTATAAATACTCCCGCTCAAGACTTATCACTTGTCATTCGCAAATGTAAAATTAATCTACACACCGTGTAGTCTGTGATATTTGAGGAGAACAAACAATGAGCTAGCAAGCTTGAACAACGGTGACCAACGTTGTGGGGCTATGCCAAATAAGGTATAGCATGGCAGAGGTTCAACCTAGAAAGTTAGGGTAGCCCATTTATGTGGCAGAGATGGTGATGAAGCCGGACGACCCAGTTGCTAGAAGATGGAGGTCCAATCCAACTAAGGAAGGTCCAAGCTGGATTTGAGAAGGTTCATGAAGAAGTACTACGTGCACTACGGGAACCCGCCGACGTGCCGATGGCCAGAATCTGTGCCGACGGCCGCCGTCGGCACAGCCTCGCTCGCCGTCAGCCCAGCAAAGTAGCCGTCGGCACAGCCTGGCCGTCGGCACAGAACCACCAGGACCGACGGCCGCCGTCGGCACACTTTGGCCGTCGGCACAAACACTGTCTGTGCCGACGGCACGTAGCCTAGCCGTCGGCACATGGTCATATGGTGGGGCCACAGACAGCCACCGACAACGGCGTCAGCAGGTGGCAAACGGCGTGAAGTGGGCCGACGGCCAGGCCGTCGGCACAGCTTCCCCGCCAAATTTTCCTTCTTCCCGCCCTTATTCGCGCCATTTTTTCGCGCCACTTCCTATGTAGGCCGACGGCCAGGCCGTCGGCACAGGTTCCCGCCATTTTTCCCCCTCCTTCCCTCCCGCCATTCTTCTCGCGCCCATTCTCTCCCGCCAATTATTCCCGCCGTTTCAGCCCTCGTCGTCCTATATATAGCCATGTCTTCTCAACACTAACATCAGCAGCAACATTTCTCTCCTCATCAACTCTCTCATCCAAAAAACACCACAGAATCCTCTGAGCTCAGCTGCCGTCGAGATGGCTCCTCGTCGCCGTAGCAACACGGGCTTCATCGGCGTTCGCCAGCGGGCTGCGGGCCATTTCGCGTCCGAAATCTCCGCCGGTGGTGTCCGTGTGTGGCTCGGCACCTTCTACACGAAGGAGGCTGCTGCCCGCGCATACGACGTTGCGGCTTGGAGGTTTGGCCGGTCGCGCCACGAATTGAACTTCCCGGAGGTCAGGTCTCTGGCGGAAGCCGAGAGTCTCTCTACTGAGCCGCTACTTCGCTCAGAGGGTGAAGCGCAGCGGTTCAGAGATGGCCAGCGGCGGATTGATACCACCGAGGCGGACGAGCAGTTCATGGCACAGTGGCGCAGAGACCATCCCGGAGACGTCGCGGCCACGCGCGCATTACGGAAGGAGAAGCGGCGTACAGAGAGAGAGAGGAGGGCGGGAAAGCGGCGAGGAGGGCCGAATATGACGCGGAGTACGCCAAAGGAGAGGCGTCGACATGGGGGGAAAATGATGAACGGTGGTTTTCGTACCTCTCAAGTACCGCTTCAGAGGACACCCCTAGCGAGGACGAAGATTTCGAGAACTGATTAGTATGTGTGTGTGTCGAGTCCATGTGTCTAACGGGTCATGTGTCGACCCAGTGTTAAGTGCTTTGTTCGTGTGTGGGTTTAGTTTTTTAAGTGTTTTGGTTTGTGTGTTAGTAGTGTAGTTTTTAAGTGCTTTGCTTCGTGTGTGGGTGTAGTTCTTTAAGTGCTTTGGTTTGTGTGTGGTCTAGTTCTTTAAGTCTTTTGGTTTGTGTGTGGGTCTAGTTACGTGTGTGGGTCTCAAGTTCTTAAGTGTATCATTATTGTGTGTCGTCAGAAATCGAGCATCGGAGGGTGGGAATGGTCCCAAAACTCAGGCAGATTATAGACTATAGGGGTAAAATCCAGGGATCTGTATGTGGAAACTCTGGTAAGCCCAACCTATGGTTTCCCATGTACATATGTCCTAAACAAACCAAAGCAAATAAAAAATCCATTGTTACACCGTCACACGGAGAAAGCTATAGGGGTAGATCTGCGGGGTCCCCGCCCTAGGGTTTCCGAAGATACAGATCAGCGGAGCGTCGGAACCGCTTAAAAACTTGCATATGTCCCTAGCATATGTGCACAAGTGTGATGTAGGGTTTGGCTAACCTTGCATGTACCCGGCGTTGACGATTTTCGCAGACATGGGCCAGCACTTGGTGAAAATCCAGGATCTGTATGTGCAAACTCCTGGTACGGCTAAAATGGAGCCTATTTTATGGTAAAGTAAGCCCAACCTATGGTTTCCCATGTACATATATCCTAAACAAACCAAAGCAAATAAAAAAATCCATTGTTACACCGTCACACGGAGAAAGCTATAGGGGTAGATCTGCGGGGTCCCCGCCCTAGGGTTTCCGAAGATACAGATCAGCGGAGCGTCGGAACCGCTTAAAAACTTGCATATGTCCCTAGCATATGTGCACAAGTGTGATGTAGGGTTTGGCTAACCTTGCATGTACCGGCGTTGACGATTTTCGCAGACATGGGCCAGCACTTGGTGAAAATCCAGGATCTGTATGTGCAAACTCCTGGTACGGCTAAAATGGAGCCTATTTTATGGTAAAGTAAGCCCAACCTATGGTTTCCCATGTACATATGTCCTAAACAAACCAAAGCAAATAAAAAAATCCATTGTTACACCGTCACACGGAGAAAGCTATAGGGGTAGATCTGCGGGGTCCCCGCCCTAGGGTTTCCGAAGATTCAGATCAGCGGAGCGTCGGAACCGCTTAAAAACTTGCATATGTCCCTAGCATATGTGCACAAGTGTGATGTAGGGTTTGGCTAACCTTGCATGTACCCGGCGTTGACGATTTTCGCAGACATGCATGGGCCAGCACTTGGTGAAAATCCAGGATCTGTATGTGCTAAATGTTTTCCGTTTCGCGCGTTGGCGGACGGGTGCAACCGCGCGCCCGGTACGGCCATACCGCATGTCCCGGCGGCCCCGTTTTGCGCAGTTGGCAAAGCAAACGGAGCCAAAAAATCGAGCGGAGCCGCGTGGCGTCATTTTATGTGTCCTAGTAACCACTGCAAAAGACGGAACTGGGATACGGCAATTATCTTGGAGAACCCTTCACGAACAGGGCTATCTCGTCCGGAGTTCTATGGCTTTTAGGGGAAATGAGTAGGAAACGGCCCGTTTCACCACATAGTTTGTCGGAACGAGGCCATATTTGGCACGTGCGTGGGCCCTAGGATGGGAAGCAAGGCCCCGGTCGCGGATTTCCAATCCGAACCACGGGCGACGGTTTTTCCATTTTCGGGGTGCCGGAAGGGCTTTTTTTTGTGAAGCAGCTACATGGTGCGCATTTCAGTATCGCGCGGGACCTCCGCGCAGCGGTAGGATACCTCCTACGCACCACCTATCACATGCCATATGCGCGCGGAAGCCATCTGGGAATCCCACCCGCTTCCTGCGGTGCCCCGCCGAATCCGCTGGAAACTGGCCGGATTTGAACTGGGGCGACACTTTCCTTTGCTCAATAAATGGAGGGAAAAATGGTTTTAGGTCTAGGATGCGTCATTTTATGTGCTAAATGTTTTCCGTTTCGCGCGTTGGCGGACGGGTGCAACCGCGCGCCCGCACGGCCATACCGCATGTCCCGGCGGCCCCGTTTTGCGCGATTGGCAAAGCAAATGGAGCCAAAAATCGAGCGGAGCCGCGTGGCGTCATTTTATGTGTCCTAGTAACCACCGCAAAAGACGGAACTGGGATACGGCAATTATCTTGGAGAACCCTTCACGAACAGGGCTATCTCGTCCAGGAGTTCTATGGCTTTTAGGGAAATGAGTAGGAAACGGCCCGTTTCACCACATAGTTTGTCGGAACGAGGCCATATTTGGCACGTGCGTGGGCCCTAGGATGGGAAGCAAGGCCCCAGTCGCGGTTTTCCAATCCGTACCTACGGCGACGTTTTTTGATTTGTGTCGGTTGCTGTTGGGATATTTTTGTGAAGCGGCTACATGGTGCGCATTTCAGTATCGCGCGGGACCTCCGCGCAGCGTAGGATACCTCCTACGCACCACCTATCACATGCCATATGCGCGCGGAAGCCATCTCGGGAATCCCACCCGCTTCTGCGGTGCCCGCCGAATCCGCCGGAAACCGGCCGGATTTGAGCTGGGCGACACTTTCCTTTGCTCAATAAATGGAGGGAAAAATGGTTTTAGGTCTAGGATGCGTCATTTTATGTGCTAAATGTTTTCCGTTTCGCGCGTTGGCGGACGGGTGCAACCGCGCGCCCGGTACGGCCATACCGCATGTCCCGGCGGCCCCGTTTTGCGCAGTTGGCAAAGCAAATGGAGCCAAAAAATCGAGCGGAGCCGCGTGGCGTCATTTTATGTGTCCTAGTAACCACTGCAAAAGACGGAACTGGGATACGGCAATTATCTTGGAGAACCCTTCACGAACAGGGCTATCTCGTCCGGAGTTCTATGGCTTTTAGGGGAAATGAGTAGGAAACGGCCCGTTTCACCACATAGTTTGTCGGAACGAGGCCATATTTGGCACGTGCGTGGGCCCTAGGATGGGAAGCAAGGCCCCGTTCTCGGATTTCAAATCAGAACCACCGGCGACGGTTTTTCCATTTTCGGGGTGCGGAAGGGCTTTTTTTGTGAAGCGGCTACATGGTGCGCATTTCAGTATCGCGCGGGACCTCGCGCAGCGGTAGGATACCTCCTACGCACCACCTATCACATGCCATATGCGCGCGGAAGCCATCTCGGGAATCCCACCCGCTTCTGCGGTGCCCGCCGAATCCGCTCGGAAACCGGCCGGATTTGAATCGGGGCGACACTTTCCTTCGCTCAATAAATGGAGGGAAAAATGGTTTTAGGTCTAGGACGCATCATTTTATGTGCTAAATGTTTTCCGTTTCGCGTTGGCGGACGGGTGCAACCGCGCGCCGTACGGCCATACCGCATGTCCCGGCGGCCCCGTTTTGCGCAGTTGGCAAAGCAAACGGAGCCAAAAAATCGAGCGGAGTCGCGTGGCGTCATTTTATGTGTCCTAGTAACCACCGCAAAAGACGGAACTGGGATACCGCATGTCCCGCGGCCCCGTTTTATGTGTGGCGTCATTTTATGTGTCGGAGTCATTTTATGTGTCGCCACCCTCGGCTCCTCCACCTCGCGCGCTCGGCTCCTAGCAACCACTACAAAAGTAAATAAAGAAATAAAAAATAAAAAAAAAAAAAAAAAACAAAAATAAAAATATAAATAAAAAAAAAAAAAAAAAAAGTGTGCCGCCGGCCTCGCCGTCGGCACAGCCAGGGTTAGTTAAGTGCCGTTCCGACCGACCCCGCACGCCACTGCCTCCTCCAACCCGTGCCGCCACTGCCTCCTCCAACCCGCGCCCGCCGCCGCCGCCAACCTCGCGCGCCGCCCGCCGCCAACCTCGCGCGCCGCCCGCCGCCGCCGCCAACCCCGCCCGCCGCCGCCGCCGCCTCCACCGACCCCGCCCGCCGCCGCCGCCTCCACCAACCCCGCCCGCCGCCGCCGCCTCCACCAACCCCGCCCGCCGCCGCCGCCTGCGCCAACCCCGCCGTCGCCTCCACCTCACCGTCGCCGCCTCCTCCTCCCCTGCTCCGCCGGCCGCCTTCCGTCCTTCCCCCCCATGGCGAATTAGCCCCGGCCCCGGCTTCCCCCTGGTGCTACCTCTCCCCCACCTTCGATCGATCGGGCGGGCGACTCCGCGGCTCCGCTCTCCGCTCCGCTACAGAGGTGAGCAAATCCCCTTCCTCGGCGACCAATTTTTTGGCGGCGGCGATTTCGCAGCGGCCCTAGAAGCTCGCGCAGCTCTAGTAATTTTGGGTGCACCCGGACCTTTGGCCATACGATTAGGGTAGATTATTATTATTATTTACGAGTTCACGTTCGTGTACGCACGCGGCGGTCGATTCGGCTCTTCCTCCCGCTAAATCTAGGTTCCGAGCTTCGATCAGCGCCGCCGGCAAGTGGGGATTCGAGGGGCACCGTGGTGTCCGTGAGGAGCTGAGCAAGCGGGGAGATCGATTGCCAGCTCGTTGCAGTCGTAACAGATCCCCATTTGGGGCGTTTACTTTGTGTAGTTCGGCACATGTTCTCTTAATGTAAGTGGTGATGTCATTGTTGAAGCTTTCATGGCAATGCGAAACCGTAGATTGAAGAAATGATGTAATTTTCTAATTATGCTATGTTCTATCACGTAAGACTTTTCAAGTTTTGAACTATTTGTATTGTGATTGTGCACATTTGATATATGTATTGAACTTGACAATGAATTTGTCTAAACTAGGCCGATGGCGTGACGACCCCGGGTCCCTACTGCTTGACACGATTCGAGACGGTCGCCGACATCGCCGAGGGTGAGCTAAAACTCCACCTCCTCCATATTTTTTACATCACTAGATTCATTTTTCAAGTAAAGTTGCGTAACCTAGGTGTCACTTCCCGTCCGCGAGCGTTACGCGGATAAATATGCATTAGTGGTCGGCATATTTTCAACCGTAACGCTTGCGGCATTTACGGGACAGTCGGCGGATGCGTAGTTGTCTACGTTTTCCATGTTCTACTCCGGTCCGAGTCAGGATTTCGGCGGCGCCTCCCCATTGTTCTCCGGATGCACATCCTCTCGGTTTTTTGCCGAGACGTGTATCGGGAGAGCAGCGGGGAGGTGCTGCCGAAATTCTGACTTGGACCGGGGTAGAGCATGGAGAACGTAGCCAACTACGGATCCGGCGGCTGCTAGGAGCCCACCTAGTAGAGATGTAGGTTGATGCATGCGTTTTCCGGTAAAATAAAAATATGATGCATTTAATTTCATGGTACTATTTGTTGTTTGTCTCCCAATCAAGCAGAGGATGGCTGATAATGGGTGGATGTACAGTGGCCGTGCTAGTTCGACTGAAATGACAGAAGAGTGGGTATGGAAGACCAATTTATTAGTGAAGGAGTTAGCGCGTGGTTCAAAGTCAGGCGTTCGTCCAAGTTGCCCTTGCGCTCGTTGCAAGAGGCGTCATCGTCACGGAAAGGATGATATGACTAAACATCTTTGGTTGAATGGGTATATGCCTGATTACGTCACGTGTGTCGACTTTGCTCGCATTTAACGTGACAGAGGTGAGGTGATGAGGCAGCGAATCGATGGCAATGAGGACGATGGGATTAGATACTTGCTAGATGATCTCCACGATGCCTACATGCCAGAATCGCCAGAACAGGAGGAACCGCCTGAGGGACCGCCAGAACCGGAGGAACCGCCAGAACCGGAGGAACCCGAGCCTACCGCAAAGGCCTTCTATGATATGATGGCTGCGGCTAAGAGGCCTCTATACGAGGGTGCAAAAATTTCTCAGCTCGATGCCATCGCGCAAGTACTAGCCGACAAGGCCCGGTTCGACAACACACCGTGCATGCTTTGAAAAAATTTGGTAACTGTTGGTAACATGTTGCCCGAAGGCCATTGTCTGCCTAAAACCATGTATGCAGCAAAGAAAATGTTGAAAGCGCTCAGCATGGATTATGTGAAGTATGATTGTTGTCCCAAAAACTGTCTTTTGTTTTGGAAAGAGTTTGCGGATGACAAATATTGTAGCAAGTGTGGGTCCTCTAGGTATCATGAGATAACCAGAGCTAATGGTGAGAAGGTGCAGACAAAAGTCGCCGTGAAGATTCTTCGTTATCTCCCGTTCATAAAAAGAATCCAACGGCTTTACATGTCCGAGGAGTCAGCCAAACAGATGACGTGGCATAAGAACGGGTTGAGATTCAAGGACGCGGAGGGACGACTAAACATGGGGCACCCATCTGATGGTAAAGCATGGCAGAACTTTGATGCAAAACACCCCGATAAGGCAAATGATGCTCGGAATGTCGAATGCGATAGCAACCGATGGATTCAATCCATATGGTATGTCGGCATCCGCGTACAGGCTGTTGGCCCGTGTTTGTTATTCCGCTCAATCTCCCTCCCGGAGTCCTTATGCAAAGGAAGACCATATTCCTGTCGATGATCATTCCAGGGCACGATTACCGGGGAAGAATTTGAGTGTATTCATGCAACCGCTTGTGGATGATTTGCACCACTCTTGGCACCATGGGACCTTGACATACGACCGAGCAACGAAGACAAACTTTGTCATGAAAGTTTGGTTCCAATATTCCATGCACGACCTACCTGGGTACGCTCTATTTTGCGGGCATTGTACAGCTGGTAGGTTTCCATGCCCAGTGTGCAGGCACCGATTGGAGTTCATTTGGCTGAATGCGGGTCGCAAATATGTCGCATTTGACAAACATCGAAAGTACCTCAAAAGAGGGCATCGGTTCAGAGGAGACAAAAAGAACTTCACAAAGGGCAAAGTTGTGCGTGAAGAAGAAACGATACCAAAGTTCAATGGTGAAACTGTTGATGGTGAGCTACGTGCTCTCCAGCGTAGTAAAGAACCCGGCAAAACATATGTGGGATATGGTGAGACACACAACTGGACTCACGTGCCAGGCTTAACGCAGCTCGAGTATTACAAGGATCTCGAACTTCCCCATAACATCGATATGATGCACACCGAAAAGAATGTGGGGGAGTCCGTTTTAACACCGTCCTGAACATTCCTGACAAGACAAAGGATAATGTCAAGGCTAGAGTCGATGTTGAGAATCTGTGTGACAGGCAAAGACTACACATGCATCCTCCTGAGGGCAATAGAAAAAATTGGGTCAAGCCGCATGCCAACTACGTGCTTGATAGTCTCCAGAAGAAGGAGGCAATGATGTGGCTGAAATACGCCGTTATGTTCCCAGATGGCTATTGTTCGAATATGAGTAAGGGAGTCAATCTTACAACAGGAAAAGTAAACGGGCTCAAGAGTCACGACTATCATATATGGATTGAGCGACTGATGCCGGTGATGGTTCGAGGGTATCTCCCCGAGCATGTCTGGCGAGTGCTTGCGGAGTTGAGCCATTTCTTCCGCACGGTCTGTGCTAAGCAGATATGTGAGTCGGTGATTGCGAAGTTGCATGATCAAGTGCCGGAGTTGTTATGCAAGTTAGAGATGATCTTTCCACCAGGTTTCTTTACTCCGATGTTACATCTCATTGTGCATCTTGCGAACGAGGCACTCTTGGGTGGACCGGTGCAGTATCGTTGGCAGTTTTGCATTGAGAGAGAGTTCAAGTATATTCGAAACAAATGTGGCAACAAAAATAAGATTGAAGCATGCATAGCTGAGGCAACTATCCTCCGGGAGATGGCAGACGCCACGACAACGTACTATGCGGATGATGTTCCCACTATGCATAACCCGATATCTCGGTACAATATCGACGAGCCCAAGCATGACCCCAAGCTCCTCCTCTTCAAATGTCACGGTGGCAAGGCTGGTGCCTCTAAAAAGGGCATCTTGACAAAGGAAGAGAAAGATTGCATAATGTTTTATGTGGTTACGAACATGCAAGAAGTGCTCAAATTCATAAGGTAAAATGGTGAACAAATTACTTTGCTATTAGTAACTCGATTTTGGTCTAATACGTTTTTTCTTCCTTTTAGCCAATACAAGGATGAATATTGGACGAGATCGACGGATCCCTCTGATGCGGAGATGGAGATTCTTTTGAAAGAGAGTCGTCCCGGAAAGAAAAAATTCCTGGATTGGTTCTACGAAAAAGTAATTTCTAACAAGTCCCTTTTATCCAATACTTTTGCAATCCGTGACTTGTCCCTCTTATTACACGTAACTAATGCAAAGAAACAATTTGAACTGAATTTGTAGGGAGGTGATCCCAACGTTGAGATGACGGATGAGCTGAGATGTGTTTCCCAGGGTTGCAACCGTAGAATCTCAATGTATGAGAAGTACGATGTGAATGGGTATCGCTTCCATACAGAGTATCACCGTAAGAATCGGCCTAACCCAAAAACTATAAATACTGGGGTCTTCACCAAAGGATCCGATGACATAGAATACTACGGAAGGTTAGAGAATGTATACGAGCTGACATTCAATAGGACAAACATACAACTCAATCTCGTTGTGTTCAAATGCCACTGGTTCGACCCACAAGTTGGACAGAGAAGCACTCCTTCCATTGGGTTAGTGGAAGTTAGGCCTTCAACCTGCTATAGCGGAGCCGATGTCTTTGTTGTGGCTCACCAAGCCAAGCAAGTTTATTATTTGCCCTACCCATGTCAAAAGGAGTACCTCAAAGGCTGGGAAGTCGTGTTCAAGGTATCACCACATGGTAAGCTACCCATGCCCTCCGACGAGGATTACAACAACATTGACCCTGTAACATACGAGGGAATTTTTTATCAAGAGCAAGAGAACTTTGGGGATTTCGAAATAGAAATTGGTCTTGAGGACCTCGAGAACGAGGCACATCTTCATGGTGAAACAGTGGTGGACCTAAAGGACATACAAATGCTCACCAAGTTACATGAGGGCAATGGGTTCAATGATGAGACTCCACCGACATTCCCACCCAACCTCATTACTCACATGATACCGATAGTGATAGTGAAAATGAGAACCCAATGCCTCGTTATGAGAACCCAATGCCTCATTATGATAGTGATGATTCGAGGTGAGGGTCCTTTATGCCTTTATGCTTAGTATCTATTTTTCCATATGCTTCTTATACTTAGTATTTATTTTTCAATATGCTTCTTATGCTTAGTATCTATTTTTCAATATGCTTCTTATGCTTAGTATCTATTTTTCAATATGCTTCTTATGCTTAGTATCTATTTTTCAATATGCTTCTTATGCTTAGTATCTATTTTTTGCTTAGTGTCTACATTTTATTAAGGCATGAATGCTTACTTGTTTACTCTTTGTCAATGCGAGGTGATTGATCAATATGAGCGGAAGCAAGCAATCCATGAACTCCATTTTGAAGAGTATGAGCCAACGAAGTTCACCGGGACCACTAGAAGTGGAAGACCAACGCGGGCCTGCTCGCGTTACGCGGACGATGACACGGGTGGAGTTGGAGGTGGAGGTGTAGGTGGAGGTGGAGGACGTGGTGGAGGTGGAGGACGAGGTGGAGGTGGAGGACGAGCTGGAGGACGAGGCGGAGGCGGAGGTGGAGGACGAGGACGAGGTGGAGGTGGAGGACGAGGACGAGGTGGAGGTGGACCTTTCCTTGGTGACATACCCTCTGCTTCTGGCGACGTGGCTTCCCAGTCCGCTCACACACAGTCCACTGGGGGGAGATGGAGGTGGAGATGGAGGTGGAGATGGAGGTGGAGGGGCAGGACGAGGAGGCGGAGAGGGAGCTGGCGCCGACGAAGTTGCGCGGTCGTGGTGACGCGCAAGTCCCTGATGAGAGGAGGGAGCCGACTCGCCGGGATGCGCAAGCCCTCATCATCCCGAACGAAAAAGAGTAAGTTTAATTTTGAACATTTAGATTCATTTTGCTATGTACTAATGTTTTCATTATTGTGCATAATCGATTGGCATACTAATGTTTTGATTATTGTGCAGCAATTGGACATATGACAAGGGGTTCGCCACCGTCGAGCATGATTGGAGCTCTTATTAGGCGATGCGGCCGGGCTTTTACACTCCGGTCCCCGGCGGCGAGAAGAAGCTAGCCGAGACTTGGGCGGACTATGAGGCAGCTCCTTGCCCGGCTTTGGGACAGCTTCGACGCCGTGTACACCAAGTTTTGGGTAAAGCATGCTTCTCGAGTTTACTTCATAGTTGATGACCACACTATTCTAACTCATGTCTCTCTCACAAGTATTCTTATGCATGATTGCAGACCAATTATAAGGTGCCAGATGATATGGTTGAGCTAGGGAAGGCGGTATCGACTAGGGCTTGTCGAGAGGTTGACAAGGCAACAAAGTGGTACAATCGAAGCATACACGCATCGGGCACTTCAAGGCTGAGCAGGGCACGAGGGTCAAGAAAGCTGACAATATCGGGGACGATCCTCGAGATGACAAAGGAAGATTACTTCAAGGTAAGTAAATATTCAATGAGACTCTATGTTCTGCATAGTTGGGATTGCATTATGTGTTCTTCAAATGAGTTTTGGTTTTTCGTGTTATGCCCCTATGGTGCGAGAATAAGGAAGACGCATTTGAGGCCTTGGTAGCGAGGTGGGTTGGCGAAGACGCCGACTTCAACGCCAAGAGCGCGCGCAACAAGGCAAACCGGGCACTGGAGGAACACACGGCGGGAAGCCGCGACAGAGCGCTACAGGAAGCACAAGGTACATATATACATGGAACAACTTGCATTTATTTCCCCTCATATTACTACTTGATACACATAACATTTATCTTGTCATGCAGGAGGCGGAACTCGGGAGCCTCTCACCGAGGTGGGAGGGTGGCGAAGATGAAGCCGAAGCAGCCCGATCCGAGCCAGCCTCGGCCCTCGCTGCCCGAGTACTACGGCTTTGCCGAAGAGGAGTTGGACAAGTACTGCTCGGTGTTCAAGGGTCTTCATCCGGAGGTGGATGATCCTATTGAGCAGGAGACCGACTTGACGGCGATTATGGTGGCGGGGAGCGGCTCGGAGCATGGCCACACGAAGCTTCTTAGTGGGGTGATCAAGCCGCAGAGGACCCTCACGCAGATCAGGTCTACCCTCACCGCCGGCGACCCACCGGTCGCGCCTCCTCGACACCGTCGTACGGATGTAAGTTTTCTCATTTCCATCTTCTTTCCAACATTCATCCCTGAATGGCTAAAGTGACATGACTCCTTTTCTTGGAAATTGTAGGCTCACTTTGAGGCCGCCTACGCGGCCGCTTATGAGAACTATTTGACGGTTGTAGCAGAGTGGGACCTCAAGAGAGCGGCTTGGGAAGAGTACCAGGAGGCGACGAGTCGTGTAAGTTCCAATCTTTTATGGTTCGAAGACATGACAAGTCCCACCTCCCCTTTTTTTATATCTGCGGCGCTTGACATCTAAACTATCTTGCAGGCGGTCAGGACGTTCTTCCAGACTGGAGAGAGGATCGCACTTCCGGAAGAGGAGCCACCTAGGCCGGGGCCGACTCCAGTGTGCCCATCGAGGGAAGCTTTCGCGGCCACATACTACGCACGGACTCCGGTAAGTCCTGTGCCTAACCAGTTCTCACCGCTTTCCTTTCCCATGTGTAAGATGCTAACTCTTGTCAAACATGTAGGGCACGGAAGTTCGCGGAACCGACCCTCTCCCCGGTTCGTCGCGCGAGGGCACACCGATGCACCCCGGCCGCCATTCTCCCGGTGCTTCAGGGGTTTTCACCTGCTTGGCGATGGTTCGAGCCATGGTTCTACTTCGGTCTACCTCGACAAAGGCCGGACGCCCGAATTTACGAGTCGGACCCCCGATCTTAGTTTCCCTTAGCTAGGTGTCTAGCGGGTGTGCGTCGATCGTGTGTGCCATGTGTCGACGATGTATGATGATTGTGTGTGCTACATGACACATATTTGTATCACGATGATGTTGTTGCTACATTTGATGATGATTATGTCTTTGTGCAACATTTGTGATGCATTTGAATGTATATTACTGCTATATATCTTGTGCGTGCGGTCTTGGGCCAGAAATGCAGCGTGGAAACCAAATGGTATGAGTTACGTGCCGAGGGCATAGCCGTGGGCACAGCCCCCTGGACGTGCCAAATGGCGAGGCTGTGCGACGGCTATGCCGTCGGCACGACAGAAGGGTGCGCCAACCGGCACGGAGCGGGCGGCAGCGCGTCGGGCCGAAGGACTGGGCCGACGGCTTGGCCGTCGGCACAGATCAGGCGTGGACGCGTGGCAGCCTCTGGTCCTCCGATGGCGACATCCGGGCCGACGGCTTGGCCGTCGGCACGCAGCAGGGGCGTGGACGCGTGGCAGCCTCTGGTCCTCCGATGGCGGTGTCTAGGCCGACGGCTTGGCCGTCAAGACAAGACCTCCCTTGACCTAACGGCCGTTAGACGCTCCGCGGGCCCCACGTTGGATGTGCCGACGGCCAGCTCGTGCCGACGGCGTCGTTTGACCGTCGGGCTGGAGTCCGTGCCGACGGCAAAGGCTGGGCCGACGGCGAGCCGATTTGTCGCAGGCGATGCCGTGCCGACGGCGGTGTGCCGACGGCGGCCGTCGGCACAGACGTGGGCCGACGGCAGATGATGCTGTGCCGACGGCCGCCGGCCGTCGGCCCCTCCGCTGGTTCCCGTAGTGGTGCAGTATAAGTCACGGTATAATTGCACAACATAGACTAGGACTCCCTAGTCAGTTAGGTCTACCTCCATCTAGCTCTAGGTTATGACGCCTTTATAAGCCTGGCTAGGGACAACCTTTAGGGCACGAGACAAAAACGAAACATACCTCATAGTAACCTAAAGGCTTAGTTTTTGTTGTTTTAATGAATTCTAGCAGAAAGTAGCGATCATCCACCGAGGGAACGTGAACCGTGGTAAACCGCCGACTTATACCGTTCGGAACATCTTGTCGTTTAGTTCCACTACAAACCCAAAGTCCCTCATGGCACTATCGTTGACAAGGCAAGCAAAATAAATAGCGCAAAAAATGATGATAACCCCACTCCCGAGCTACCCAATGTTCCAATGCGGCAGGGGTGGGAGAGACCAAAATTCCAGCAAAAGAGGGCACGGAGGCGGCCGAGGGTCGGGACACGATGCTTCAACTATCATTGACATGGGCTGCTTCTATTGGGCATGGACTTCTTAGAAGCGACACCATGCATCAACTACATATATGCCTTAACTGGTTGTGCCTGGCAATGACCTTGTTGGAAGCATTGTTTTGAGAGTGGGGACTATCTTCAGGGTAAAAACCTAAGACCTTTGGTCGGACGACGCTGGTGCATTGTTCCCTTCTTGGAAGCGTCGCTTTTGGAGAGTCTGTATTTCAGGTGTTGTCACGGTGGTGGTTGTATTGCTGTTGCTAGGTCTGGAATGCTGCAGCGAGACTTTTATTTCTTAGTTTTCTTTACTCTTTTTTGGCTGTGTGCATCCGTACTGCAAATAGGGTGGGGCGTTGTTGCAGAGGCTGGGTATAATTAGTATTTTTTGATATTAATATATTCCCTTTAATGAAAAAAAAATATATGAAGGGTTACGAATTGGATTGGATGGCTTCAGCCTCCTCGGCTTGGGTTCTTCTTCTTCCTCCTATCTTCCTCGTCTGCTAATCTGCAATACCAAATCGCTAGATTCCTGTAATCCATGGCTTGCAACCTGAATTCTTATTGAGCACTATATATATATCTCTGGTAATTACAGTGTTGTTAACTGATCGAGTTCATTCAGAACAAATGAGTAAGTAGAAATTCCATACTTTCGTGCACGGGATCTAGACAGAGGATACAACATGGTCGAAGGGGTGTGTGCTAACGTAGACAAGATTTGATTGCTCTTGTGTTAGGCGTGTTGGATTCGCCCACGGATCAATCGCATCAAACTACACGAACACACGTAAACACAAACTTTATCGCTAAGGGTGTGTGTCGCACCCTCTAAAACTATTCTCTTTCCCAAGTGCTAATAAGTGCTCGGTGGCCAATTTGTCGCCGTGAGCCCTCGATTTATGGCCATCCGATGGCTTCTGATCAACGCGGTTGATGCGTCTCGCGACTTGCTCGTCCCGACAGTTTCCACCTTCCGTCAAGCCATTCCCCACCATCTCCACTGTAGCTAGGGTTTCGATCGGCAAGCTGAACGCGCCGGCGGCTAGAGAGTGCGCGCAAGAGGGCGTCGAGTTCGTCCATGGAGAGCTAGCCACGCGCAGGGAGAGGGAGATCGTTCGAGGGCGAGGCGCGAGGGAGTGCGCCTAGCTCAGAGGCGGAGGTCGACCCGCGCGTGAGGGTGATCGAGATCAGATATGAAGAACGAAGAGCGCCATAGGGATTCGAGCTTGGATTCGTGATTTACGAAAGCGGCGGCGTTTACATCGTGGATCCTGAGGTTAGCCCTGAACTCAAAATTCCCCTGAATCCATGCATTAGTGACGTTAATCCAAGGTATTTTGTTTGATTTTTTTTTGCGTGAATTTCATTTCTACACCAGATCCCTCGGTTCTACCGTTTCCCCTGGTTTGCTTAGCCGCTAGTGTGGAATTTATGTAGACTGTTCGATTTTAGTTGGACTACGATGAAACCAGATGAGAGGCAGAGGATGAGCAAATCAGATGGATCTCGTAATGTTGACATGTCGTACTTCAGACATGGTAGTAGCTTATTAGACCACAAAACTGTGTGGTTCCAGCCTATGAGTTTGGTCACTTCTCGTTCGACCACAGTCTAGTATAGCAATAGGATGATCTTCCAGGAATTTTTGAGCTTTCAATTTATTATCGGAGAATTAAAGCTTTTGCTGATATTATCATCCCAATAACCAATGACCAATTGGGCAAGAGGAAAAAGGCACTTGGATAATTAACTAGTACAACATATGGCTCTATGGTATGCAGGTTAATTTGTCTTGCTAGTACATCGCTAGAGAACATGAGATCGCTCAGCGCGGAATATATAAGGACTGTGGTCTTAACTAAGGTGATCATCATAGGTAAGTTGATGTGTACCAGTTAATTAGATTTCTGTTTGGAACATTGACCAGCTGTGTTTTGTCAACAAAGTTAAGTTGCCTACACCATGATATTAAGTTGAATTTCCTACATGGTAAAGTAACATATAGCATTTAATTAAGTTGATTACACAACAGATTGTGTTATTGCTGAAAACCGGTGCAGGTTTTAAGATCACCCTGCTTTTTCTTGAGTCATCCAAGAGTTTGAAGGTTCTTGAGTTTGTGGGTGTAACTAAGTTGTGGTTATCAGATTACATAGTTGCTTCTCGGGTGTAGGTAAGTTGCATTCTTGGTTTGACTGTTGTTTCTTGTATAACTAAGTTATAGTTATCCCATCACCTAGTTGTTTTTCGGGTGTAGGTAAGTTGCAGCCTTGGTTCCACTATATTTAACCCATCACCTAATTGCTTTTTAGGTGTAGGTTAGTTGCAGTCTTGGTTCCACTGTTGTGTTGTTTCTGGTATAACTAAGTTGTAGGGACTGTTTGGACTGAGCCCTTGGCGTGCCCTGCCAAATTTTGGCAGCCAATTTTTTGCCCTCCGCTCGCGCGCGATTTCGTGTAATAATCCATTGGCAGGCATGGGATGGGCCTGGGGTCACCAATTATTTTGCACCCAATCAAGCAACACCAAAGCCTCATGGGTGTGACAATATTTTGGTAAGGCTGGCCCCAGAACCAAACGCACATGTAGTTATCTCATCGCCTACTTGCTTTCCGGGGTAAAAAGTTGCAATCTTGGTTCCACTTTATTGTTTGCTGGTTTAACAAAGTTGCAGTTATCCCATCACCTAGCGTGATCCTACAAATAGAAGTACATGGTTTTGTCCTCTGCTCAGGCATATTTCACTGATTTAGGGCTTTTAAGTTGCTTATCAAATTTAATTAAGTTACTTACTCATCATTAAGTTGTATAGCTAGGTTTTTTAGGCCCCCTCAA